>NC_041234.1:39126017-39126489 GCF_002837175.3 Physeter macrocephalus | reverse complement strand
GAAGGAGGAAAGGTTTCCACACACTAGAAGCCCCTTCACGGGCGGAGACTGTGGGTGGTGGAGGGGGAAGCTCCGGAGCCTCGGAGGAGAGCGCAGCAGCGGGGTGCGGAGGGCAAAGCGGAGAGATTCCCGCACAGAGGATCGGTGCCGACCGGCACTCACCAGCCTGAGAGGCTTGTCTGCTCACCCGCCGGGGCGGGCGGGGGCTGGGAGCTGAGCCTCGGGCTTCGGTCGGATCCCAGGGAGAGGACTGGGGCTGGCGGCGTGAACACAGCCTGAAGGGTCTAGTGCGCCACGGCTAGCCGGGAGGGAGTCCGGTTGAATCCTGGGGCTGCCGAAGAGGCAAGAGACCTTTTCTTCCCTCTTTGCTTCCTGGTGCGCGAGGAGAGGGGTTTAAGCGCGCCGCTTAAAGGAGCTCCAGAAATGGGCGCGGAGCTACCGAAGAGACAAGAGACTTTTTCTTGCCTCTTTG
>NC_041234.1:39125144-39125887 GCF_002837175.3 Physeter macrocephalus | reverse complement strand
ACTTTTTCTTGCCTCTTTGCTTCCTGGGGCACGAGGAGAGGGGATTAAGGGCACTGCGTAAAGGAGCTCCAGAAACGGGCACAAGCCGCGGCTGTCGGTGCGGACAGCAGAGACGGGTGTGGGACGCTAGGGTTGCTGCTGCCGCCACCAAGAGGCCTGTGTGCGAGCACAGGTCACTTTCCACACCGCCCCTCCCGGGAGCTCGTGCAGCCCGCCACTGCCAGGGTCCCGGGATCCAGGGACAACTTCCCCGGGAGAACGCGTGGCGCGCCTCAGGCCGGTGCAGCGTCACGCCGGCTTCTGCCGCCACAAACTCGCCCCGCATCCGTGCCCCTCCCTCCCCCCGGCCTGTGCCAGAGCCCCCGAATCACCTGCTCTTTAACCCCGTCCTGTGTGAGCGAAGGGCAGATGCCCTCGGACGACCTACACGCAAAGGCGGGGCCAAGTCCAAAGCTGAGCCCCAGGAGCTGTGCGAACAAAGAGGAGAGGGGGAGGTCTCTCCCAGCAGCCTCAGAAGCAGCAGATTAAAGCTCCACAATCAACTTGAAGTGCCCTGCATCTGTGGAAAACCTGAATAGACAGCGAAATATCCCAAGTTGAGGAGGTGGACTTTGGGAGCAAGATATACTATTATTTTACCCTTTTTTCTTTTTTTGAGTGTGTATGTTTGTGCTGCTATGTAAGATTTTGTCTGTATAGCTTTGTTTCCACCATTTGTCCTAGGGTTAGACCGACCCGTTTTT
>NC_041234.1:39112460-39120173 GCF_002837175.3 Physeter macrocephalus | reverse complement strand
TATGGGAACATATGTATATGTATAACTGATTCACTTTGTTGTAAAGGAGAAACTAACACACTATTGTAAAACAGTTATGCTCCAATAAAGATGTTAAAAAAAAAAAGAGAGGTAAGTTACTGATGGAGGATGGTAGCACTTGGCATGACCCTTGACTTGTCTTTTTCCAAACTTGCTTCCCCAAATAGTATTTCCTTTAAATCTTTCTGAATTTATGTCCAGCCAAATGAATACTCCCTTCACTTTATACTGATGTCATATTAGGTATAACTTAACTAGTACCCTATCTTTTCGTCTGCTTCTGTTTTAATCTAAGTTGGCAAAACTCTGACATTGTGTTTTCTGGGGGTGGCCTACTTTTCACCCTTTGTACCATGTAAATACTATCTATTAACAGTTCTCAAGTGGGAATGCAGGCGAAAATTTCCTATAGGGCTTTTTAAACTGTTTCAGTCACCATCTCATACCAACGAAATCAGAATCTTCACTTCTGGAGCTTGAGCATATGTATATTTAAAAGCTCTTTAGGTTTATTCTGATATCTTCCCTTAATTATATTTTGCTACTAATGTATTTTAGGTGATTACATTCTTAGTCCCCTTTCCCCATACTGTGTACATTTTAGGAAATCAGTTATTAACTTCATGTTTTATTGGATATTTTCAAAGATACCAGGCTTTTATGTTTGCTTGGCACAAAGGTCACATTAACTGTGTTTTGTGTTAAAGATGGTAGTGTTGTGATATTTCTCAAAAGCATTTTGCAAATTAAAGTCTTTGCATTATATAATTCTTTACAGAAAATTGTTGGCATGGCTTTAGCTATATTTCAGGATTCTTCTAAAAGTCCGTTTTGTCTACTGCATTTATTATTAGAACAATCAGAACATTCCAAATAAGAACTTAACAAAAACTCAAACCTGGCCATTCTTGTATTGTATAGCTCACCTCTTAACTAGAATCTGATCCTGAGTTGTAACCTTTATTTCTCAATTTATGAAGTCTTTGAAGTGTTTATATGGCTTATGTTTTCTTTTATGAATGCTGAGTAAGCCTCTCCTTGATGGGTAACTTTAAGAGTCCCTGAACTACAGGTGCTAAGGGGATAATGCTATCATTATGTGCACATCTTATGAGTACCAGAGAAGATAGATTTCAACCATTTGCATCCTTCTCTACTTAGCATAAGGCTGAGTTACTGGATTTCTAGCCTCACCTTCTTGACAGCTTTTTAAACTTTGTTGATTACTCCCTTAGTTGTGATCTTATGACTACCAGAGAAGATAGATTTCAACCATTTGCGTCCTTCTCTACTTAGCATAAGGCTGAGTTTCTGTATTTCTAGCCTCACCTTCCTGACAGCTTTTTAAACGTTGTTGAATACTCCCTTAGTTGTGATCTATTTAACATGGATGTATCACAAGTCATATTACTAATCATAGGATAATAATAGCAGCTGATATTTATTAAATGTTTACAATACGCCAGGCACTTTTTCAAGTATTTTTCATGCAAAATTGTATTTAATCTTCACTACAACCTTATGAAGTAGATTGTTGTTTTTCCATTCTTCAGGAGAGGAAACTGAGGTACAGAGTGCTTAAATGACTAGGCCAAGGTCAAACAGTTATCAGGTGGGATTTAAACCCTGGCAGTCTAAGTCTGGCACCTTTCTTTTAATGGTTCCATTTAGTAAAACAATAAATCTTGTTCTCAGTTCATGGTGAGAAATATCAAAGCCATCAAGTATAACTTAATTAGTATTTCTCACATTTGAAAGGGATGCTTTTACTTTCAAAACATTTTGTATAATTTTTTCCTAATTACTGAGCTCCTCCAATCCATTGGTCTCCACCAGATGGTGCTGATCCTCCATATCTGTGGCATCACAGTGTCTGTAAGACAGGATCCTTGTTCCTTATTGTGCCTTATAAGACCTTTCGCTATCTGTTCCCCCAATTCCTTTTTAGCCTCACCTCCCACCCGCATCATTCCTGTGTGTATATATACCTTATGCTCTCGTTGCAGCTGATTTTTAACTGCTCTTTTTAACTGCACATTTTCCCCCCAGTCTCTTCCTCCTGGCCCTATTCCTACCCTTCAAAGCACCTCCTCAGAGAAGCTTTCCTGGACTCTCCGGGGCCATTTGTCAGGCTCTGCTCTGAGCCCCCGCTTAATTCCCAGAGACCTCGGTTACATCCCTAACCCTGCTGTAGAGGCATCTTTTATCTCTCTTTTATCTCCTTAACGGGAGGAATGGAGTGGCCGTAATCACCTCCAGTGCCTATGGTCTGTACCATGCCTGGTCTTTTAATACCTGTTACTGAATAAGTGTTTACTGAATAATTTCACCTTTGTGTGTTTTGTTAATTGTTTTGATTAAGGTCATCGTAAATATTTACTGAGACGCTTCTATTTTCATACCTCCCTTAATATTTTGAAATGTCTCTGTCAGCTGGAATGGGTCGGGAGTGTAGCCAGTGGTATCTCTGTCATGATTTGGAGTCCTGACCAAGAACTGGTGCTTCTTGTCACAAGTAAGCATGTCACTGGTCCCTAATTCTTGACTTTTATAAAACATGACTCCTAATATCTCACAGGCTTAAGTTTTAGTGTGCTTAGGTTTCAAAAAAACTTTTCTTGGAACAAGGATACCAACATGATAATCTATAGGGAATGTGGTGTTTTTGAGTTAAGTTTTACTTCTTATTATATTGTTTTAAAAAGTTGCTGCAGGGGCTTCCCTGGTGGCGCGGTGGTTGAGAGTCCGCCTGCCGATGCAGGGGACGCGGGTTCGTGCCCCGTTCCGGGAGGATCGCACATGCCGTGGAGCGGCTGGGACCGTGAGCCGTGGACGCTGAGCCTGTGCGTCCGGACCCTGTGCTCCGCAACGGGTGAGGCCACAACAGTGAGACGCCCGCGTACCGCAAAAAAAAAAAAAAAAAAAAGTTGCTTCCTGGGTCCATAGTTATGTTTTAAAATGTCAGCAATATTTTACTTACTCTAAGAGGAAGAGTTGCTACATAAAATTAACTGATTCTAAGAACTGCTCTCCCAGTCCTATTTTTTTCCCTTAAGTCTTTTCATTCCAGATGCGTTTCTGCAAACTAGCACCCTGATGAGGTATACATTTGAAGAGATATCTTGCTAACTAAATCGTTGAAGTTAGTGGAGGAGGGCTATGTGGACTTTAATGTTAGCTTGACATACATAAATAGCTGAGCATAAGCACTAGGTGACGTACCCATTGAAAACTTCTTTATGAACATGAGAGTTAGAACATTTTGAATAAATTCTGTCCTCCCTGTTTTGACTATAAGCTCCTCCACTCCAGCTCAGTAGCTTCCAGTGCTATAGATACTTACGGAATGGCAGATTTGCTAAATGAGAACAAAATCATTCTTGTTTGTGCTCCTCCAAGGTCAACAGACCCTAATTATGATGACAAAAGAGTTGGAACCAATCATGGAACAGCAAATCCACCAGGATGATTTTGGTGAAAGTAAGTATAGCTTTGTTTGAAACATTTTGTGGCTTTTCTTGCACACTAATAGGCACATCATAAGCCCAAAGAACTTAAACCCCTACTTAATTCACTGTCTGATAGCCCAATTTCTTTAGTTCATTCGAGAATTTAACAGGCATACCTCTGGTGCCTCTCCAAGTCTCAGAGTTGGCTTGGTCAATAACTTGGGGAATAGGGATCTGTGCTTAGAATCACGTGGGTAGTTGTTGCCCAAACCCCAGGACAGGCTTAGCCGGGGTGTTTAATGAAAAGGACTGTACTAGCTAGAATAAAGAGAGCATTTCCGAGGTACAATTTTGGGGAGAAGACAAGAGAGGCAGGATAGGGAGCTGATTTTTTTCCTACTGATTAGACCTGAATTTTTATGGGAACCATCATATTGTTTTCTTGCTAAGATCTAGCTGAGGTGATATGGGCATTAGGCTGTGGAAGTACTGAAGGGGAGATGCTTATTGAGTACAAGAAGCTCTGGCCAACTTGAGGGCACCAGGTAGCTGTCCTGATTGAGGAGAAGGATGGGGGAGATGGTATTTTAACTTTTGCTGAGGTCTAACCTCATGACTTCTCATTCTACTAAGTAAGAAATCATTTAGAAAAGTGCTACTCATTTATTCATTCAAAAATAATTTGTTTGTTCAGAAATAATGTTTGAGTAGGTAGTATGAACCCAGCAGTGTGTTTGGTGCTGTGGCTAATTCATCTTTTCCTTAAGGAGTCAATAATAACAGGATGTGCAGGTATTAGGGTAGCATAAGGAGAGAAAGGGAGTAATGTGGACGGAAGACTTCCCAGAGGAGGCCGACTTGAGCTGAGTTTTGGCTGATTTGGTGTTGGGTAAATGAGGGTTGAGGGTGGGGGAGTGGTCCAAGCAAGTGAATTAGTTCATTCCAAGACAGGGATGTTTCATAGAAGCCTTTGACACAGCACGGCTTATTCAGGCAACTATGAGTACTTCAGCATTGCCTAGTGACAGGACATGGATGTACAATGAACTAAAGGGGGGGATTTTGATTAAGTTTGATAGGGAATTTGGACATTAAGTTATAGGAGATCAGTCATTAAAGGTTCTGATGATGCAAGATTGATTGATCGGTGGAGAGGGAAGAGACGAGGCAGGGTGATCTGGTAGGAGGTTGCTACAGGAATCCAGGTGAGAGATAAAGAAGGTGTGAGACTAGAAAAGGGAAAAATGCGGGAAAATTTTGATTCTCATGAGGATAAGAGTACAATTTTTGTAACTATGGGAAACTTGTATTGAATATATGTGCATGGTTCCCCTCCTGCCCTAGCTAGTTTGAGAAATACCAGTTTAGAAAGTGAAATAAATAGGCTTTGGATATGTAAGGTGAAGAAGAAAGTTCAGTAGGACTCTAGCCAGAAGCTCAGTTGGTGGAAATCAAGATGTCAGCATGTGAGAGGGATGGTGGGGGAAGTGCTGGTCTGTAAAGGGTGGGTGATGAGTTCCTTTCTGGATTTGTTTAAGGGCCCTATGGGATCACCAAGTAAAGCAGGTGAGTAGAAGGGACTGAAGCTCAGGAGAGGCCAGAGCTGTGGACTGGGAGTCATTGGCGTGTGGGGAATCTTTCCAATCTTGGTATTAGATGTGCTTGCTCAGGGAGCAGGTATGGTGCTGGATCTAGGGCCCAGGGTGGACTCTGTGGCATCCAGCTTTGAGGATGGTGATAGAGGTAGTAACCAACACATCTTTGCATGGGAAAGTGCTCTGGGCCTGGCTCATCCCACCGACTTTTCCATAAGAAGTCTAATAGAGTAAATCAGAGGAGAGGGAGTCCAAGTCAGGGTCTTAGGTCTCAGAAATGTACTTGTCAGAACAAAAAGTCACTCTGTGGAGTGGTGAATAGATATTTTTTTTTCTAACCGTGTGTCGACAAACTTGTTCTGTAAAGAACTGGATAGTAACTGTTTTTCGCTTTCCGGCCATATGGTCTGTGTTGCAGCTACTCCACTCTGCTGATGTAGTGTGATAACACTCAAAAGACAGTACATAAAGAAATGGGTATGGCTGTGTTCCAATACAAATTTATTTGTAAAAGCAGATGCAGGCTGTAGTTTGCTGATTCCTACTGTAACTCCACCACTTATTATCTGATCCCACTGTAAAAGTTGTCTTGGTTCGCTCCTTGACCCTTTATCTCTCTGTGGAAACTTTCGGATAGAAGTCCAGGGGTCTGCAGCAGCGTAGGCACTACTGTTTGTATACAGCAGAAAGGTATGTTTTGGGGTACTACAATACATGGAGTATTGTACAATCTCTTGCCCAAGCAGAGCAGACAGGAAATGGTCATGCTGACCCATAATGTATAGGAATTATAAACAGCCCTGCTTCGTCAGAATCAGCATCAGTTATAGGAGGGAAATATTGGGTCCTGGATCTGGCCGATGCTTTCAGGGGCATCTCTGTAGTACCTCTTATAGGTGGTTGCCAAGTCCTACCTTCAGCAACAGAAGGCTGCATTATTTCAGCAACTCTGACTTTATATTTTAGGTAAGATCAGCATTATAATTTAGAAAGAAGCCCAGCCTGGAAGGCAGAAGCCCTGTGTTCTAATTTTGGCCTCTGTCACTAGGGGGTCTCAGTCTCTGTCTCTGTGAGGGGTTGAATTCCGTAATCATGGTTTCCTCCAACACTAGCAGGGAGGTTGGATACATTTAGTGGATCGAACACTTACAATCGGAATTTTATTCCCAGCTCTTGTCTTCTTGAGTTTTATGTTTTGTTATCTGTGGACGTATTGCATAGATTCTTCATGTTTCATTCTCCTTGTAAAGTGGGGATGGATTGCTGAGTGTCCTCAAGGGAATTTATATACGATGGCAGTAGAGCTCTTTCCAAAATAAGGGCATTTCAAAGTCTTCAAAATCACTTCAGCATACAATATGGAACATAGATTTTTAAACTATTGACTGCTGGTCAATTTATTGAGAGGTCTCAGAGGGCCCAACTTCATGAAGAATAGCTATGAAACTGCTTTTATTTTATTTAGCTTAATGGTTGTCTTGCATATTCTTGAGATATAGTTGTCATGCAATGTGTACATTCAGGAGGTAAAATGTGATGATTTGATACATGCATATACTGTGAAATGTTTACCACCGTAAGGTTGATTAACTCATCCTTCACTTCACATAATTACCATTTTTGTTGTTATGGTTAGAACTTTTTTTGGCTGCGTTGGGTCTTCGTTTTTGCGTGCGGGCTTTCTCTAGTTGCGGCGAGCGGGGGCTATTCTTCCTTGCTTTGCGCGGGCTTCTCATTGCACTGGCTTGTCTTGTTGCGGAGCACGGGCTTTAGGCACGCGGGCTTTGGTAGTTGTGGCACGCGGGCTCAGTAGATGTGGCTCTTGGGCTCTATAGCACAGGCTCAGTAGTTGTGGCTCACGGACTTAGTTGCTCCGCGGCATGTGGGATCTTCCCGGACCAGGGCTCGAACCCATGTCCCCTGCATTGGCAGGCAGATTCTTAACCCTTGCACCACCAGGAAGCCAAGTGAGAATTTTTTTTTTTTTTTTGCAGTACGCAGGCCTCTCAGTGTTGTGGCCTCTCCCGTTGCGGAGCACAGGCTACGGACGCGCAGGCTCAGCGGCCGTGGCTCCGCGGCATGTGGGATCTTCCAGGGTCGGGGCACGAACCCGTGTCCCCTGCATCGGCAGGCGGACTCTCAACCACTGCGCCACCAGGGAAGCCTGGTGAGAACATTTTAAATCTACTCTCATAGCAACTTTCAAGTATACAATACAGTATTGTTAGCTGTAGTCACCATGCTATACATTAGATCTCTGGAACTTGTAACTGAAGGTTGTACTCTTTGACCAACTTTTTTGTTTTCTGCACTCTACAGGTTTTGGTCTTGTTCTTTTAAGGGTAATTGCATGCTGATCTCCCTTGGACATAACTGCATGCAAAACACCTGGAAGAAAATAATAAGCATCTTTAGCCTAATACAACATAGTGATGCTAGGCTAGTGCTCTTGGATTGGGTGTTTTAATACTTTTAATCTGGTTGCCAAGTTTTCTTCTTTCTAAGTCTTTATGAAAAAAACAACTAACTAAAGCACTGTCCTATGGTAGGAGCCTTCCATCATCATGATCATAAAGTTTGAAGGTAGAGGCAGAAATGAACACGTGTGCTTCTGACCTTATTGATGCTTAATATTTTGTCCTCATGAA
>NC_041234.1:39110024-39112022 GCF_002837175.3 Physeter macrocephalus | reverse complement strand
GGTCATTTGAAAAAGAAAAGGGTGTCCTCATCCCTCTCTAGCAAGTGGTACGAAGTCTGGTCCTCTGGCCCCTGCCTCTGATGGCCTTCTTTTCATTTTCCCCTGCAGTTCAGCTCTGAACTGTTGGAAACTATCACCGGTATCTCAAGCAAAGCCTGCTCTTCGACACCTGTGGGAAGAGCAAGAATGTGTCCGTGTTGTGGGGCCTGGTGACACCATACCGCCTGCATGTTCTCTATCAAGGCTGGCATTACCTCTGCTATGACTGGCACTGGACGACTGACCGGAGCTCAGGAGATAATTGAAGTGACATGGCAAATGTGTCTGTTGTTAATGGAAGTAAGGAGCTGAAAAGTGTGTCCATGGGCCTGCAAGGAGCCTGAGGCAGGAGCCTGCAGATGTGGTAGTTTGACTTACACAGTGCAGGATTTTTATATGATTGATTATTCTGGTTGTTTGGTTTGTTTTTACTTGTTTTGGTTTTGATTGGATGGGAACAGCCTTAGGTGTGGCGTGTACTCCCCTGAGGACCCATAGTCTCTCCTCTCCCCCCGCATCCCTCAACTCCCTTTTCTACTACAACCATGGCCTTTACATATTTACTTGTCTGGGCTTTGAAGACATTGACATTTCTGACCCTGGGTAGAGAGGAAGACAACAGTAGGCTTGTGGCATTGGTGTGTCAGCCTTGTCTTTGTGCCCTGACATAGCGTTACGTTGACCCTCACACCACTCCATTGTGTTGCTTTGATTTTTGATATAATGCTTGCTAATTATGTACCTTTCCAGTATCTTCAGTTCAAGTCACAGACATCTGCCTAGTACTTGTATTGGATTGGAGTTTTTTAATTAGGTTGAGGGTTTTTGTTTAGTGAGGGGAAAGAAACTAGGGAAAGTCAGTCTTTCCTGAATAGACAGTTTATTTTTTGCTGATGACATAACGGAAGACTTGCTTCTAAGATTGTAATGTGATTTGGTGTACTAATTTATGTTCTATGTAGTGATCATAATACTGATTTTACAATCATATATTCTGTATAGAGGACTTAAGCACACATGGCTTATTACCAGATCCATGTACAGGGAAGTGCTTAAAGGATTTTGGTTTATTCTGGCTTGGTTGCAGGCCCAGGTTTAAAGCTAGAACTCTGACCTTTTGGCCTGCTTGCCGTAGTCCCTGGCATCTGAAACTCCAAGCCTCGAGATGGACTGCTATAGGCCTGGAGGTGACAATAGCCAGATATAGATAGAGCTCTGACACTTACTTTCCTCCTCTACACTTTATTTAAGCTTATTCATGATAAAAACACCAACAATTACTCTTAAGAATCACTGTATATTTTCTACCACCATTATTAGTTAGTGGTACTGTGCTGTTCAGATGCCTTGTTTTACAAATTGAACATCCATATATCTAATCCTCTTTCTCTCTCACATGCAGACAGGGTATTGGTGACAGTTTGGTGTACTAATTTATGTTCTATGTAGTGATCATAATACTGATTTTACAATCATATATTCTGTATAGAGGACTTAAGCACACATGGCTTATTACCAGATCCATGTACAGGGAAGTGCTTAAAGGATTTTGGTTTATTCTGGCTTGGTTGCAGGCCCAGGTTTAAAGCTAGAACTCTGACCTTTTGGCCTGCTTGCCGTAGTCCCTGGCATCTGAAACTCCAAGCCTCGAGATGGACTGCTATAGGCCTGGAGGTGACAATAGCCAGATATAGATAGAGCTCTGACACTTACTTTCCTCCTCTACACTTTATTTAAGCTTATTCATGATAAAAACACCAACAATTACTCTTAAGAATCACTGTATATTTTCTACCACCATTATTAGTTAGTGGTACTGTGCTGTTCAGATGCCTTGTTTTACAAATTGAACATCCATATATCTAATCCTCTTTCTCTCTCACATGCAGACAGGGTATTGGTGACAGTCTTCTGGCAGAGTGTGGTTCCACCTCCCATGTGCACCTACCGACTGCTGCT
>NC_041234.1:39090652-39109112 GCF_002837175.3 Physeter macrocephalus | reverse complement strand
GCTGTCCTAAATACCAGTAACCAGATTTTTGTTTATAAATGTGGTATGTTCAAAAACTGTTATCAGGATGTTCTGAACCAAATCTCTCCTACACAATGCAAATTATAGTTTGGTGTTGCAGTAGCTCTAGGGCTTTGAAAAAATTTGAAGTTTATAATTAATATTATTACTGTGATGTTTAATTGACTTGTAAGTTTTTTTGTGTGTTTGTGGTTGTGGGGGGGTGCAATCCTTCTCTGGCTAATAAGAACAATTCTTTTTGCTTTGTTGAACTTGAAGGGTTAGTTATTTAAATATAATTCTGAATCCTAGAAAAAACGTAGTATCTCATTACATCCTTAACATGTTTTACAGTTTTCATTGCCATTGCACATATTTTCAGTTGATCTCACAGCTTTCCTAGGAGCTGTGTCAGAGGTGGAGTTTTTCTGTTTTATAGATGAGGGAACAGAATACCAGAGTGTTTGCAGTCTGCTTGAGCAAAAAAGGACAAGGACCTCTGCTTAGGTGTTTTAGCATCTCATCTAGTTGTCCTTCCCCAGTCCCGTTGCTCTCAGTTTCTAGTTGCTTTCCTGATGTACTTGAAGAACCTGTAATTTGTGAATTGTATGGTTGTATCATAAGTTATGCTGGCACATGGCAGTAGTAGCCTTGTTTTCAAATACGTTTTGAATTCTCAGCATGAAAGGTAGGCAGAAATTTAAGAAAGAGGTTCAGATGTGGTTATTTTCTAGATTGCTTGATTTGTAAAGTGGATTACCTTCTAGAACCCATTAAATGCAGGACCCCATATCCGTAGTATCAGGAAGAATGCTAGTAGTTTACTATGATAGTAGTTGCATTTTTTTTTTCCCTAGGTGATAGTCCAAGCGTAGACTGTATGGTGAAACTGGGAGCTGTGGGTGGAAATGGATTTAACATTTCTCTTAGAACACTTCATCTGGAGAAGAGATTCACGTAGGTTGTTCTTAGTTGCCTTGGAACTCTGGGCACAGAAGCAGCCAGCATTTAGTCCTAAATTCAGCCAACTGTTATTATCTTATCCTGTGCCTGTTGCTCAGTGGAACAAGAAGTAGATACAACACCTGGGCCCTGATTTTTCAGCCTGGTTGGGGAAGTCAGTTACCTATGTATCTGAATATCATATATGCTGATGTGTGGCAATGGAGCATAAGTCTTAAGCTGACTTAGAACCCATTCCCCCAACAACCCTGGGTGGATTTTCAACAGGGAAAATCCCAAGGGAAAGTTGGGAGATGCAGATGATAGAGCAGAGTGCATTTGCTTACACAGATGAGGGTACGTACATTGTGAATGTGCAGCTGACCTAATTCAGTCTCTAGTTTGTTTGATCCTACCGTGTAGAACTTTTGGTTGCTGTGTTTTGAGGCTCTCAGGTTGAAAATCAGAATGCATTTTCCTATTGAAACGATACTGTGAAGAGTTGGATATAACTGAATACCTCAGGTACATTACAAGTGTCATAAAATGACCCAGAAGCCAAATTATTAATTATAAGTCCATTTCTGTGAGAATCCAGAATTTGATTCTGTTCTGTTTAATGAGCCCATGTTCTTTTTTTTTTACAATGGTGTGTTAGTTTCCGCTTTATAACAAAATGAATCAGCTATACATATACATATATCCCCATGTTGCTTCCATCTTGTGTCTCCCACCCTCCCTATCCCACCCATCTAGGTGGTCACAAAGCACCGAGCTGATCTCTCTGTGCCATGCAGCTGCTTCCCACTAGCTACTGATTTTACATTTGGTACTGTATATATGTGCATGCCACTCCCTCACTTTGTCCCAGCTTACCATTCCGCCTCATTGTGTACTGAAGTCCATTCGCTAGTAGGCCTGCGTCTTTATTCCCGTCCTGCCCCTATGTTCTTCATGACCATTTTATTTAGATTCCGTATATATGCATTAGCATACAGTATTTGTTTTTCTATTTCTGACTTACTTCACTATGTATGACAGACTCTAGGTTCATCCACCTCACTACGTATAACACAATTTCGTTTCTTTTTATGGCTGAGTAATATTCCATTGTATATATGTGCCACATCTTCTCTATCCATTCTTCTGTTGATGGACACTTAGGTTGCTTCCATATCCTGGCTATTGTAAATAGAGCTGCAATGAACATTTTGGTACATGACTCTTTTTGAATTATGGTTTTCTCAGGGTATATGCCAAGTAGTGGTATTGCTGGGTTGTATGGTAGTTCTATTTTTAGATTTTGAAAGGAGCTCCATACTGTTCTCCATAGTGTCTGCATCAATTCACATTCCCACCAACAGGGCCAGAGGGGTCCATTTTCTCCACACCCTCTCCAGCATTTATTGTTTGTAGATTTTTTATGATGGCCATTCTGACTCGTGTGAGGAGATACCTCATTGTGGTTTTGATTTGCATTTCTCTAATGATTAATGATGTTGAGCATTCTTTCATGTGTTTGTTGCCAGTCTGTATATCTTCTTTGGAGAAATGTCTGTTAATGTCTTCTGCCCATTTTTGGATTGGGTTGTTTGTTTTTTTGATATTAAGCTGCATGAGCTGCTTGTAAATTTTGGAGATTAATCCTTTGTCAGTTGCTTCATTTGCAAATATTTTCTCCCATTCTGAGGGTTGTCTTTTGGTCTTGTTTATATTGAGCTGCATGAGCTGCTTGTAAATTTTGGAGATTAATCCTTTGTCAGTTGCTTCATTTGCAAATATTTTCTCCCATTCTGAGGGTTGTCTTTTGGTCTTGTTTATGGTATCCTTTGCTATGCAAAAGCTTTTATGTTTCATTAGCTCCCATTTGTTTATTTTTGTTTTTATTTCCATTTCTCTAGGTGGTGGGTCAAAAAGAATCTTGCTGTGAGTTATGGTATAGAGTGTTCTGCCTATGTTTTCCTCTAAGAGTTTGATAGTGTCTGGCCTTACATTTAGGTCTTTAATAGATTTTGAGGGTTTTTTTGTGTGTGTATCACGTTAGGGAGTGTTCTAATTTCATTCCTTTACATGTAGCTGTCCAGTTTTCCCAGCAGCACTTATTGAAGAGGCTGTCTTTTATCCACTATATATTGATGCCTCCTTTATCAAAGATAAGGTGACCATATGTGCGTGGGTTTGTCTGTGGAATTTCTATGCTGTTCCATTGATCTATATTTCTGTTTTTGTGCCAGTACCATACTGTCTTGATTACTGTTGCTTTGTAGTATAGTCTGAAGTCAGGGAGCCTGATTCCTCCAGCTCCGTTTATCATTCTCAAGATTGCTTTGGCTGTTCGGGGTGTTTTGTGTTTCCATGCAAATTGTAAAATTTTTTGCTCTAGTTCTGTGAAAAATGCCATTTATAGTTTGATATGGATTACATTGAATCCGTAGGTTGCTTTAAGTAGTATAGTCATTTCACAATGTGGATTCTTCCAATCCAAGAAAATGGTATATCTCTCTATCTATTTGTATCATCTTTAATTTCTTTCAACAGTGTCTTATAGATTTCTTCATACAGGTCATTTGTCTCCTTAGGAAGGTTTATTCCTGGATATTGTATTCGTTTTGTTGCAATGGTAAATGGGAGTGTTTTCTTAATTTCACTCTCAGATATTTCATCCTTAGTGTATAGGAATGCAAGAAATTTCTGTGCATTAATTTTGTATCTTCTCAGTGGAAATGGTTTCAGTTTTTCACCATTTGGGATGATGTTGGCTGTGGGTTTGTCATTTATGACCTTTATTATGTTGAGGTAAGTTCCCTCTATGCCTGCTTTCTGGAGGCTTTTTATCATAAGTGGGTGTGGGTGTTGAATTTTGTCAAAAGCTTTCTCTGCATCTATGAGATGATCATATGGTATTTCTCCTTCAGTTTGTTAATATGGTGTATCCCATTGATTGATTTGCCTATATTGAAGAATCCTTGCATTCCCTGAATAAACCCCTCTTGATCATATTGTATGATCCTTTAATGTGCTCTTGGCTTCTGTTTGCTAGTATTTTGTTGAGGATTTTTGAATCTATGTTCATCAGGGATATTGGCCTGTAGTTTTCTTTCTTTGTGACATCTTTGTCTGGTTTTGATATCAGGGTGATGTTGGCCTCGTAGAATGAGTTTGGGAGTGTTCCTCCCTCTGCTATATTTTGGAGTGTTTGAGAAGGATAGGTGTTAGCTCTTCCCTAAACGTTTGATAGAATTTGCCTGTGAAGCCATCTGGTCCTGGGCTTTTGTTTGTTGGAAGATTTTTAATCACATTTTCAATTTGAGTGCTTATGATGGGTCTGTTCATATAGTCTGTTTCTTCCATGTTCAGTTCAGTCAGTTTGTTCATTTCTACAAATTTGCCCTTTTCTTCCTGGTTGTCCATTTTATTGGCATAGATTGCTTGTAGTAATCTCTCATGATCCTTTGTATTTCTGCAGTGTCAGTTGTTACTTCTCCTTGTTCATTTTTAATTCTATTGATTTGAGTCTTATCCCTTTTTTTCTTGATGTTTCTGGCTAATGGTTTATCAATTTCGTTTCTCTTCTCAAAGAACCAGCTTTTAGTTTTATTGATCTTTGCTATCGTTTTCTTCATTTCTTTTTCATTCATTGCTTTTTTTTTTGTACGTGAATATTCATAGCAACTTTATTTTATTTATTTATTTATTTAACATCTTTATTGTACTACAGTTGCTTCACAATGGTGTGTTAGCTTTTGCTTTACAACAAAGTGACTCAGTTTAACATATACATATGTTCCCATATCTCTTCCCTCTGCTGTCTCCCTCCCTCCCACCCTCCCTATCCCACCCCTCTAGGTGGTCAAAAACCACCTAGCTAATCTCCCTGTGCCATGAGGATGCTTCCCACTAGCTATCCACCCTACGTTTGGTAGTGTATATATGTCCATGCCACTCTCTCACTTCGTCACAGCTTACCCTTCCCCCTCCCCATATCCTCAAGTCCATTCTCTAGTAAGTCTGTGTTTTATTCCTGTCCAACCCCTAGGCTCTTCATTACATTTTTTTTCTTAGATTCCATATATATATATATGTTAGCATACAGTATTTGTTTTTCTCTTTCTGACTTACTTCACTCTGTATGACAGACTGTAGGTCCATCCACCTCACTACAAATAACTCAATTTCTTTCTTTTTATGGCTGAGTAATATTCCATTGTATATATGTGCCACATCTTGTTTATCCATTCATCTGTTGATGGACACTTAAGTTGCTTACATGTCCTGTCTATTGTAAATAGAGCTGCAATGAACAATTTGGTACATGACTCTTTTTGAATTATGTTTTTCTCAGTGTATATGCCCAGCAGTGGGATTGCTGTCTCATATGGTAGTTCTATTTGTAGTTTTTTAAGGAACCTCCATACTATTCTCCATAGTGGCTGTATCAATTTACATTCCCTCCAACAGTGGCAAAGTGTTCCCTTTTCTCCACACCCTCTCCAGCATTTATTGTTTCTAGATTTTTTGATGATGGCCATTCTGACCGTTGTGAGATGATATCTCATTGTAGTTTTGATTTGCATTTCTCTAATGATTAATGATGTTAAGCACTCTTTCATGTTTTGTTGGCAATCTGTATATCTTCTTTGGAGAAATGTCTGTTTAGGTCTTCTGCCCATTTTTGGATTGGGTTTTTGGTTGTTTTGTTACTGAGCTGCATGAGTTGCTTGTAAATTTGGGAGATTAATCCTTTTTCAGTTGCTTCATTTGCAACTATTTTCTCCCATTCTGAGGGTTGTCTTTTGGTCTTGTTTATGGTATTCTTTGCAGTGCAAAAGCTTTTAAATTTCGTTAGATCCCATTTGTTTATTTTTGTTTTTATTTCCATTTCACTAGGAGGTGGGTCAGAAAGGATCTTGCTGTGATATATGGCATAGAGTGTTCTGCCTATGTTTTCCTCTAAGAGTTTGATAGTGTCTGGCCTTACATTATGTCTTTCATCCATTTTGAGGATTCTGTGTGTGTGTATGTTTTGAGGGAGTGTTCTAATTTCATTCTTTTATATGTAGCAGTCTACTTTTCCCAGGAGCACTTACTGAAGAGGCTGTCTTTTATCCAGTATATATTATTGCCTCCTTTATCGAAGAGAAGGTGACCATAAGTGCTTGGGTTTGTCTCTGGACTTTCTATTCTGTTCCATTGATCTATATTTCTGTTTTTCTGCCAGTACCATACTATCTTGATTACTGTAGCTTTGTAGTATAGTCTGAAATCAGGGAGCCTGATTCCTCCAGCTCCATTTTTCATTTTCAAGATTGCTTTGTCTCTTCGGGTTCTTTTGTGTTTCCATACAAATTGTGAAATTTTTTGTTCTAGTTCCATAAAAAATGCCAGTGGTAGTTTGATAGGGATTGCATTGAATCTGTAGATTGCTTTGGGTAGTAGAGTCATTTTCATAATGTTGATTCTTCCAATCCGAGAACATGGTATATCTCTCCATGTATTTGTATGATCTTTAATTTCTTTCATCAGTGTCTTAAAATTTTTTGCATACAGGTCTTTTGTCTCCTTATGTAGGTTTATTCCTAGGTATTTTATTCTTTTTGTTGCAATGGTAAATGGTAGTGTTTTCTTAATTTCACTCTCAGATTTTTCATCATTAGTGTATAAGAGTGCCAGAGACTTCTGTGCATTAATTTTGTATCCTGCTACTTTACCAAATTCATTGATTAGCTCTAGTAGTTTTCTGGTAGCATCTTTAGGATTCTTTATTTATAGTAACATGTCATCTGCAAACAGTGACAGCTTTACTTCTTCTTTTCCCATTTGGATTCCTTTTACTTCTTTTTCTTCTCTGATTACTGTGGCTAGAACTTCCAAAACTATGTTGAATAAGGGTTGTGAGAATGGGCAACCTTTTCTTGTTCCTGATCTTAGTGGAAGTGGTTTCAGTTTTTCATCATTGAGGACGATGTTGGCTGTGGTTTTTTCATATATGGCCTTTAGTATTTTGAGGAAAGTTCCCTCTCTGCCTACTTTCTGCAGTGTTTTTATCATAAATGCGTGTTGAATTTTGTCAAAAGCTTTCTCTGTATCTATTGAGATGATCATATGGTTTTTCTCCTTCAGTTTGTTGATATGGTGTATCATGTTGATTGATTTACGTATATGGAAGAATCCTTGCATTTCTGGAATAAACCCAACTTGATCATGCTGTATGATCCTCTTAATGTGCTGTTGGATTCTGTTTGCTAGTATTTTGTTGAGGATTTTTGAATCTATTATATGGAAGAATCCTTGCATTTCTGGAATAAACCCAACTTGATCATGCTATATGATCCTCTTAATGTGCTGTTGGATTCTGTTTGCTAGTATTTTGTTGAGGATTTTTGAATCTATCTTCATCACTGATATTGGCCTGTAGTTTTCTTTCTTTGTGATGTCTTTGTCTGGTTTTTATATCAGGGTGATGGTGGCCTCATAGAATGAGATTGGGAGTGGTCCTCCATCTGCTATCTTTTGGAAGAGTTTGAGAAGGATAGGTGTTAGCTCTTCTCTCAATGTTTGATAGAATTCGCCTGTGAGGCCATCTGGTCCTGGGCTTTTGTTTGTTGGAAGGTTTCTAATCACAGTTTCAATTTCAGTGCTTGTAATTGGTCTGTTCATATTTTCTATATCTTCCTGGTTCAGTCTCAGCAGGTTGTGCATTTCTAAGAATTTGTCCATTTCTTCCAGGTTTTCCATTTTATTGGCATAGTGTTGCTTGTAGTAGTCTCTCATCATTTTTTGTATTTCTGCAGTGTCACTTCTTACTTCTCGTTTTTCATTTCTTATTCTATTGATTTGAGTCTTCTCCCTTTTTTTCACGATGAGTCTGGCTAATGGTTTATCAATTTTGTTTATATTCTCAAAAAACCAGCTTTTAGTGTTATTGATCTTTGCTGTCGTTTTCTTCATTTCTTTTTCATTTATTTCTAATCTGATCTTTTTGATTTCTTTCTTTCTGCTAACTTCTGGGTTTTTAAATTCTGCTTTCTCTAATTGCTTTAGGTGTAAGCTTAGGATGTTTATTTGAGATGTTTCCTTTTCTAAGGTAGGATTGTATTGCTATAAACTTCCCTCTTAGAATTGCTTTTGCTGCATACCATAGGTTTTGGGTCGTTTTTTTATTCATTGTCGTTTGTTTTTAGGTATTTTTAAATTTCCTCTTAGATTTCTTCAGTGATCTCTTTGTTATTAAGTAGTGTGTTGTTTAGTCTCCATGTGTTTGCATTTCTTACAGGTTTTCTCTTGTAATTGACATCTAGTCTCATAGCCCTGTGGTCGGAACAGATACTTTATACGACTTCAATTTTCTTAAATTTACCAAGGCTTCATTTGTAACCCGAGATATGATATATCGTGGAGAATGTTCCATTAGGAGTTGAGAAGAAATTGTATTCTGTTGTTTTTAGATGGAATGTCCTATAAATATCAATTAAGTTCATCTTGTTCAGTGTGTCATTTAAAGCTTGTGTTTCCTTATTTGTTTTCATTTTGGATGATCTGTCCATTGGTGAAAGTGGGGTGTTAAAGTCCCCTACTATGATTGTGTTACTGTTGATTTCCCCTTTCATGGCTGTTAGTATTTTCCTTATGTATAGAGGTGCTCCTATGTTGGGTTCATGAATATTTACAATTGTTATATCTTCTTCTTGGATCGATCCCTTAATCATTATGTAGTCCTTCTTTGTCTCTTGTAATAGTCTTTGTTTTAAAGTCTATTTGTCTGATATGACAAATGCTACTCCAGCTTTCTTTTGATTTCCATTTGCATGGAATATCTTTTTCCATCCCCTCGCTTTCAGTCTGTATGTGTCCCTAGGTCTGACGTGGGTCTATTAGACAGCATATATATGAGTCTTGTTTTTGTATCCATTCAGCCAGTCTATGTCTTTTGTGGGAGCATTTAATCCATTTACATATAAGTCAGTTATCGATATGTATGTTCCTATTACCATTTTCTTAATTATTTTGGGTTTGTCATTGTAGGTCTTTTCCTTCTCTTGTGTTTCCTTCCCAGAGAATTTCCTTTAGCGTTTGCTGTAAGGCTGTTTTTGTGTTGCTGAATCCTCTTAGCTTATGCTTGTCTGTAAAGGTTTTAATTTCTCCATCAAAACTGAATGAGATCCTTGCTGGGTAGAGTAATCTTGGTTGTAGGTTTTTCCCTTCCATCACTTTAAATATGTCCTACCACTCCCTTCTGGCTTGCAGTGTTTCTGCTGAAAGATCAGCTGTTTACCTTATGGGGATTCCCTTGTATGTTATTTGTTGTTTTTCCCTTACTGCTTTTAATATTTTTTCTGTGTATTTAATTTTTGATAGTTTGATTAATATGTGTTGTGGCATGTTTCTCCTTAGATGTATCCTGTATGGAATTCTCTGTGCTTCCTGGACTTGATTAAATATTTCCTTTCCCATATTAGGGAAGTTTTCAACTATAATCTCTTCAACTATATTTACAGTCCCTTTCTTTCTCTTTTCTTCTGGGACCCCTATAATTCGACTGTTGGTGCATTTAGTGTTGTCCCAGAGGTCTCTGAGACTGTCCTCAATTTTTTTCTTTCTTTTTTCTTTATTCTGTTCTGCAGTCAGTATTTCCACTATTTTATCTTCCACGTCACCTATCTGTTCTTCTGCCTCAGTTATTCTGATATTGATTCCATCTAGAGAATTTTTAATTTAGTTTATTGTGTTGTTCATCATTGTTTGTTTGCTCTTTAGTTCTTCTATGTCCTTGTTAAACATTTCTTGTATTTTCTGCTTTCTGTTTCCAAGATTTTCGATCATCTTTACTATCATTACTCTGAATTCTTTTTCAGGTCGACTGCCTATTTCCTCTTCATTTGTTTGGTCTGATGGGTTTTTATCTTGCTCCTTCATCTGCTGTGTGTTTCTTTGTCTTCTCATTTTGCTTAAATTACTGTGTTTGGTGTCTCCTTTTCACAGGCTCCAGGTTCATAGTTCCCATTGTTCTTGGTGTCTATCCCCAGTGGCTAAGGTTGGTTCAGTGGGTTGTGTAGGCATCCTGGTGGAGAGGACTAGTGCCTTTGTTCTGGTGGATGAGGCTGGATCTTGTCTTTCCGGTGGGCAGGCCTGCCTCTGGTGGTGTGTTTTTGGGGGTCTGTGACCTGATTATTATTTTAGGAAGCCTCCTTGCTTATGGGTGTTGTTTTGTTTCTGTCTTGCTAGTTGTTTTCATACGGTGTCCAGCACTGTAGCTTGCTGGTCGTTGAGTGGAGCTGGGTCTTGGCCTTGAGATGGAGATCTCTGTGAGATTTTCACCATTTGATATTACATGGATCTAGGAGGTCTCTTGTGGACCAATGTCCTGAACTCAACTCTCCCTCATCAGAGGCACAGGCCTGCCGCCCTGCCAGGGCACCAAGACCCTATCATCCACAAGGCTTAGAATAAAAGGGGGAAGAAAAGAAAGAAAGAAAGAAAGAAAGAAAGAAAGAAAGAAAGAAAGAAAGAGGAAAGAAGAAAGAAAGGAAAAAGAAAGGTAGAAAGAAAGGTAGAAATAAAACAAAGGAGGAAGGGAGGAAGGAAGAAAGAATAAAATATAATGAAGTTGTTAATAATTATTTTTTGTTTTTTTATTTTAAAATTTAAAAAAAGTTAAAATGTGATTTAAGAAAATGAAAGAAAGAAAGAAGAGAGCCAGCAAACCAAAAAACAAATCCACCAATAATAACATGTGCTAAAAAGTATACTAGAAAAATTGGACAGACAGAACACTAGGACAAATGGTAAAAGCAAAGCTATACAGGCAAAAGCACACACAGAAGCATACACATGCACAACTCACAAAACGAGAAAAAGGAAAAAAATATATACTTGCTCTAAAAGTCCACCACCACAATCTGGGATGATTAATTGTCTATTCAGGTATTACACAGATGCAGGGTACATCGAGTTGAGTGTGGAGGTTTAATCCGCTGCTCCTGAGGCTGCTGGGAGAGGTTTCCCCCTTTGTCTTCTTTATTCGCACAGCTCCTGGGGTTCAACTTGGTGTTTGGTCCCGCCTCTGCATGTAGGTCGCCTGAGGTCATCTGTTCCCGCTCAGACAGGATGGGGTTAAAGGAGCAGCTTATTAGGGGGCTATGGCTCACTCAGGCCGGGGGGCGGGGGCTGGTGGTCAGGGAGGGAGGGAAGGGTACGGAATGCATTCTGAGCCTGCGGCGGCAGAGGCCATCATGACATTGCACCAGCCTGAGGCATGCTGTGTGTTCTCCCGGGAAGTTGTCCCTGGATCACGGGACCCTGGATGTGGCGGGCTGCCCAGGCTCCTGGGAGGAGAGGTGTGGATAGTGACCTGTGCTTGCACACAGGCCTCATGGTGGCTGCAGCAGCAGCCTTAGCATTTCATGCCCATCTCTGGCGTCCTCACTGATAGCCGTGGCTCGCGCCCGTCTCTGGAGCTATTTAAGTGGCAATCTTACTCCCCTCTCCTCGCACACCGTGAAATAAAGAGGCAAGAAAAAGTCTCTTGCCTCTTCGGCAGCTCCAGACCTTGTCCCCGGACACACTCCTGCCTAGCTGTGGTGCACTAGCACCCTTCAGGCTGTGTTCATGCAGCCAACCCCAGTCCTCTCCCTGAGATCCGACCTCCGAAGCTGGAGACTCAGCTCCCAGCCCCCACCCGCCCTGGTGGGTGAGCAGACAAGCCTCTCAGGCTGGTGAGTGCTGGCCAGCACCCATCCTCCGTGCGGGAATCTCTCCGCATTGCCCTCCGCACCCCTGTTGCTGTGCTCTCCTCCGTGGCACTGTAGCTTCCCTGCTCCAAGCCCATGTTCTTAATTACTGCACTACTTTGTCTCCTGGGAACATTTATTTCTAAATTAATGGGAATAATGAGCAAATAACTGAATATAATAAATTATATGTTTCTTAAATATCATTATATGCAATATATTTAATGAATGAATATATTTCCTATCTGTGTATGATTTGGGAGCTGTCTCTATAATGCTTAGTAGTTTTTCAAAGAGCATGTACATGGATTATTTCCTTTCCCAGAGTTGAAAGTTTAGAGGACAGATTTAAGGCAAACTAGAAAGTGTGAGGCAATTGAGAATATAGTTTCATGTTTTGAAAGATTGTGAAAAGGATTGCTCTAACTCATTTAGAGAAGATTTCATGAAGGGCATAAATAACTTACCTTGAACTTTGAAAAAGAGAGAGGTTTAGGATTGCCAGAGAAGGATTGAGAATGTTGGGTGTGGTGGGCAGAAGAGTGTCAATGAGAACCAGAGGCAGGAATGCTCCTGTGTGGGGCTGAATGCAGTGGAGAGACTGAGTCCAGGGAGAGCTGGTTGAATAGGAAGATCAGACTAGTGCCTCAGCTTGTTCAGGGCCCACTGAGGATCTGCTGCTTGAGCTGAAAGGCAGGAAGTAGCCATTGTGAGTTCCCGCGTGAAGTAGTAAGAACAGGCCCTCCTCCAGTGTCTGAGTGCTACAGGAGGAAGGCATTAGCGGCAAAGAAGTCATCTCCCAAACTAATTAGTCATTTTGATATGAGATGCTTAGGAAAGGATCCATTCAACTGAGACCTAAATATCTGCTGGAGCCTGGTTTGAATGCCGGTAAGTGGTAACAATGGAAGACTCCTGGGGTTTATTAGTGTAGGGCCTGGGGCAGTCAGTTTTTCTTCTGTAGTCAGTTTCTTGAAATGTTCTCTTCAAATCTAAAGATCTCAGAGTATAAGATACTTAATTTTAAATACTAGAAAACCATATTCTTAAGCCAGGCAAACATTATTTTTGGATTTTCTAGTATTGGGCATTACCTCAGGTTTTGTCCCTCCAAATAATGAGTTGACTGTATATAAAGTGGTTTGTTCTTCATTCAGGAAAATCTCGGTGATGTTAAAGTTTTATTCATGTTTTGAAAATTCTTCAATATTTAAAACAGAATTCAGTTTGAGAAGAGTGAAGATGAAGAAGTAAACCCACTGAAGCTCAGTCTTCTCACCTGGGTTCAGGAAGACGTTTTCCTGGCTGTGAGCCACAGTCAGTCCAGCCCACAGTCTGTCATTCACGATCTGACTGTGGCCCCTTCTGAGACGGATAACGAGCAGGGACAGCTCAATATTAGGCATTTCAACAATTCCCTGTATTCCATGTGTTAATATGCAGATAGAGTTAGGCTTCTGTCTTTTATGAGCCTAGGACTTTTTTTTTTTACTTCCACTGAGCAGGGTTGAGGGGCAGTGGCTTCCTTTTTAGACATACTTAGCAAGAGGGTTAAGTCTAGTTTTTAGTCATGTCAAAATATAGACTAAAATGCATCAAGAATTGGTGAAAAAGAGCACAAATACCAATAGCTGAGGCAAAACATTTTTAAGGTGTGTTAAAAATTTTAATTCAGCCTATACTTACATTCCAGCAGAGTAATTATTAGCCTATGAGAATTAGCCACTCTAATTACCCTTGTTAGTTATCAAAATCAATTATGAGGTCTATATATTTTCATTAATGAATGCTGTTTTCTGTATCTCAAGCCCTGTTGTGCAGCAGATAGCATTGTCTGGAAAGCTCCGAGAAATCCTCAGGTTTCCAGTGTCAAAACTCGGCACCTTAGGCATACATTGATAGTAATCCCCAGATTCACATGTAATTAAAGGTCTACTGGTTAGCTTTAAATTCTGAAAACCGTTGTTGCAAAGTTAGGAACCTTTATTGTATACATGAATCATATTCCAAATGCAGTCATTAACTTCTAATCTTTGAATGATAATGCTTCATATTTTTTAAAAAAATGTTTAATTATTTTTTATTTATTTTGGCTGCGCCAGGTCTTAGTTGCGGCACACGGGATCTTTTTTAGTTGTGGCATGCGGTATCTATTTCCCCAACCAGGGATCGAACCCGGGATTGCTGCATTGGGAGTGTGGAGTCTTAACCACTGGACCACCTGGGAAGTCCCAATAATGCTTCATATTTTTAAGAAGGTTTTGTGAGTATGTCTGTATGCAGAATATGTGCTAGCTGCATGCAGACTTAACAAGGGCTTCCTTTGGAAAACAGCAATTTACATTAGAAATGCCTAAATTATGCGTGTTTCTACTACTCCAAATTTGAAGTTTTTTTATCATTATCTTGTAAAAGGTAGATGCCCTCATCTCATTTGCTGTAAAGGAAGTGAGAAGTCATTTAAAATATATTTCTGCTGCTTTGACTTTTGTTTCTCAAAAAAGACTCTTTTGTTCATGCAAAATGTTAATGTCTTTGATGAATATGTAGTCCCCCAATCAGCTTATAGATTACATTTACTATAGCTTGTGCTTTGTAAAAGGTACTCTTTCAAGTGCTTTTCCTATATTAACTCACTTATTTCTCACAATACCTCTCTGAAGTATGTACTGTTGGCGCCCTAATTTTACAGCTGAGGCACAGAGCAGTTTAAGTCACTTGCCTGAGATAACGCAGGTGGAGCCAGCATCCAATCCCAGCCATTGCACGTCCAGAGTCTATTCCCTTAACTTCTCAGATAATTTATCCTCCCCAAATTAGTGGCATTTTGTGGGTTTTTGTAGATTTGTTAAAAACTCTTTGAATAGATGTTAGCATTGGCACCAATTGCTTTTATCGTACCTCTTCCACTTCCTTTAAGACATGTCTACTCTTGGTTCATTGAGTTAGGAAAAACTATAATGACAATAACAGAGTCCCCTCTTCCCATTAAGGGAGACACACAGATTTCTATGAATGAATATAATAGCAATAGAGGTATTAAGTGTGCTCACTTTCCTACAGATTCACTGCTTTATTTAATGCAGTAAATTGAAATAAGTTGCAATAAGTTTTATAAAGTTGCTGCCAGAATAGGAGTGGTGACCTCACAATGTAGACACCTAGCTTATTGACGTTGTGGAAAATAATGTCATGTGACAGGTAATTGCTTTACCTGGGCTTGCGCTTGCAATAGTTTATCTATTAGTGTGTATATACATATGTTGTGTGTTTATTATATTTATGTTATATTGAAATAGTGCAGCACCAAAGGAAAATTCCTTCTTTTTCTGTTTTGCAAAATCAGTGAAATGTCCATACTTTTGAGAAAAATGGTCTGTTCAAGCCTTCCTCATTTCCTTTTTTTTTTTTTTACTCTTGTCAGTTCATCTGTAACAGTGGATGGGGGTCATAATCAGTCTGTGTTGCAACTCCAAGACCAAGTCAGTAGCACTGCAGGTGTCTGGTGGTCAGATACTTAAGTACCTTTGGGGTGAGTATCAAAATGTTAGGAAAGCATGTTTATGACTTACGTAGATATTTAATTCTTGAGCACATATACTTGTATCTTATCAGTGCTGTGGTGGTTATTAGGTCTTTTAACTACCCTGAGAAAGCCTAATGTGTAGAGTGGAATTAGCAGGTGTGTTCTCCCTGTATTTTCTCTTGTAATGAACTGGAGTACATTAATGAGTTTCCAAAACTCGTTTGGAAAGTGATTTAAATTGCATGTTAAGCATTTTAGCAAGTATTAGTGTAACAGGGTTTTTGTTTCTTTTTTTACAAAGAGCAGATCAACTCTTGGTAAACCTCATCGGCCAATCCTGCAGAATTACCCTCTCTGGCTGTTGAACCATGGAAGAACCCTGGTGGATTTCCGGTTCGATTTCCTTATCCGTGCACACAGACCGAATTGGCCATGATTGGAGGAGAGGTAAGTAAACACAAGGCAGAAGAACTTACTATTTAGAGCAGTGACCCAGGAAGTGATAGCATTAAGTAGAAAGAGTGTGTGCTTTGTAGGTGGACCTGAGTGTCCACTAAATCTCAAGGCAACAATGAGAAGTTATTCACTGTCAACAATGAGAAGTTTCCTGAGCCTCAGCCTCTCAATCTCTGAAATGGGATTAAGAGATTGCCTGGCATGTAGTAGTTAGTTGATTCCTTTCCTTGGAAGTATAAATTCAAAACTAGAAAAATGCAATTGGCAGACATTTATCCGCAGCTGTATAAAACATTCAAGGTTAGTTTTATAAGTAACTTTTGGGGACAACAGAAATGTAATCTTGAAACTAGTATTCAGTCGGTTATCATTCATCAAATAGTAGAATGCCTATAATTGTGGCAAGTGGTAGGACACAGTGGTTACAAAACCAAACAGCTGACTAATTCCTGCCCTTCTGGAATTTTTAATCTGTCAATACGGGTATGGATGTCCCTTCTGATAGGAGAATGAAGGAAATGAGCAGGGTGTAATGGTAGAGAATAGAGAAGTGTTTGAGGCTAGTTATCGGATGGTAGCTGTGAGCATGGGGAGACCAACTTCTGGTGGTCTGGGAGAGCCTCTATGAGGTGGTGGTGTATGTGCTGAGTGTGAAGAAAAAGAAAGCTCTATCTCTGAGAAAGGGGGAGTGTTCCAGGGAGGAGGAACTGTACATAATGTGAGCTTAGAAAGAGCTCAGCTTATTCAAGGAACCTAATGGAAGCAATGGCTAGGCCTTAGAGATAGGCCATGGGAAGGAGTGTGGCTTGGCTCATTTAACATAGATTGGGAAACTGATGATTTTAATCAGGGAGTAGTGTGATGTGCTTCATGGTTTGAAAGGTTATTCTGGCTGCCCAGTAGAGAGTAGGTTGAAAGGGACGAGAGTGGAAGTGGCTGTGAGTGGAGGCAGTGAGGGCCGAAAGGTGATATGTTTGAGACATGCGTAGGAGATAGAAATGGCAGGGATTGCTGATGCACTGGATGCGCCATAGTCCACTTTGCACTGGACCAACCACATCTTAGGCATCTTCAGTCCCCATTACAAGGACCTAGATGTGAAATCATAGGGCAATGGAACCATGTAATAGAAGAGTTTGGTTTAACTAGTTTGGTTAGAATTGTTTGTAATTTCATATTTTATTTCTTTGCAGGAATGTGACCTTGGTCTGACTGACAGATGTCGCTTTTTCATCAATGACACTGAGGTATCAAGGCTTGTTCGGACACTGACTCTTTCTCAGTCTTGGCTCCAAGTAATATAGCTAACTCTCCCCTTTGCTCCCTGAGCTTTTGTAGGTTGCTTCAAATATCATATCATTTGCAGTATATGATGAGTTTATATTGTTATCGACTCATTGCCAAACTTGCCAGTATTTTTGCCTGAGAGGTGCTTCATTGAAAAGTAAGATTTCAGTGTATGAAATAGAAAATAGTCCCTGCTCTAATATCATTTGTCCTTTGAAGTCTTGATGACTTAAGATTGTTGCATACTTTGGCTGTTATTTACTACTTTATTTTTATTTTTGACATCATTATTGGAGTAAAACTTCTTTACATTGGTGTTAGTTTCTGCTTTACAACAAAGTGAATCAGATATACATATACATATGTTCCCATATCTCTTCCCTTTTGCATCTCCCTCCCTCCCACCCTCCCTATCCCACCCCTGTAGATGTTCACAAACCACCTAGCTGATCTTCCTGTGCCGTGCGTCTGCTTCCCACTAGCTATCCAGCCTACGTTTGGTAGTGTATATATGTCCATGCCACTCTCTCACTTCGTCACAGCTTACCGTTCCCCCTCCACGTTTTCTCAAGTCCATGCTCTAGTAGGTCTGTTCCTATCCCTAGTCTCTTCATGACATTTTTTTTAGATTCTCTATATATGTGTTACCACACGGTATTTGTTTTTCTCCTTCTGGCTTACTTCACTCTGTATGACAGACTCCAGGTCCATCCACCTCACTATAAATAACTCAGTTTCATTTCCTTTTATGGCTGAGTAATATTCCATTGTATATATGTGCCACATCTTCTTTATCCATTCATCTGCTGATGGACACTTAGGTTGCTTCCATATCCTGGCTATTGTAAATAGAGCTGCAATGAACATTTTGGTACCTGACACTTTTTGAATTATGGTTTTCTCAAGGTATATGCCTAGTAGTGGAATTGCTGGGTCATATAGTAGTTTTATTTGTAGTTTTTTAAGGAACCTCGATACTGTTCTCCATAGTGGCTGTATCAATTTACATTCCCACCAGCAGTACAAGAGTGTTCCCTTTTCTCCACACCCTCTCCAGCATTTATTGTTTCTAGATTTTTTTGATGATGGCCATTCTGACCGGTGTGAGATGGTATCTCATTGTAGTTTTGATTTGCATTTCTCTAATGATTAATGATGTTGAGCATTCTTTCATGTGTTTGTTGGCAATCTGTATATCTTCTTTGGAGAAATGTCTATTTAGGTCTTCTGCCCATTTTTGGATTGGGTTGTTTGTTTTTTTGATATTAAGCTGCATGAGCTTCTTGTAAATTTTGGAGATTAATCCTTTGTCAGTTGCTTCATTTGCAAATATTTTCTCCCATTCTGAGGGTTGTCTTTTGGTCTTGTTTATGGTTTCCTTGCAGTGCAAATGCTTTTCAGTTTCATTAGGTCCCATTTGTTTACTTTTGTTTTTATTTCCTAACACAACATTGTAAAGCAACTCTACTCCAATAAAGTTATAAGAAAAATAAGTAAAGTGTGGTATTTTCCCCCTTCATCC
>NC_041234.1:39085086-39090589 GCF_002837175.3 Physeter macrocephalus | reverse complement strand
CCAGGCTCATATAATTATAGGCATACACATACACACACATATATGCAGTCCATAATCCAATTTCATCAATTGTCCGAATAATGTCCTTTATAGTTAATCTTTCCTAGTTCAAGATCCAGCCCAGGTTCATACCTAGCACTTACTCCTTCAGTATGGACCAGTTTTACCTCCTTTCTTTTAGTTTCTTGCTCTTGACATTTTAGAAGTTTAGGCCACCTATTTTGTGCAGTGTCACTCCATTTGTGTTTGGCTGGCATTTCTTCACCATAAAATCCACGATGGGGCTCTCATCAGATTTCAGCTGGAACTGCAAGATACCTGCCTGGGTCACACCTGCTGCTGCTTCTGGGCCTGCAGTTCCTCACAGAATTTCGAAGAAGCATGTCCATACTGCTTGCAGCTGTAGGTGCTGGATACAGCTGGAATGTGCCTCCAGCCCAAGGCTAAACCAACCCCCCCAAATACAGACACTTATTAATTGAGAAGCAAGCACCCAGTTTTAAAGAAGCAAAAATTATGAAGTACAAAGGCTCCAAAACTATTTTGTTGATTACTTGTAAAATATGCAACAGAACAGTAACCAGTAAAATAATGAGAAAAGTAGAAGCTTCCTATAGGTGATGAGAAGCAATTGCACCACTCCTCAGATTTAACCCTTGCAGGAAGACACAGGAGACTAAAGTTCTGAGTTCTGCAAGTCTGGTTGCTATGGCAAGAGCCCAGCCTGGTTTTCAACACACCTACATCTGGGCAGTCAATACCCTTTTGCTCCTCAAAGGATGTGAGCAAAACAAAGAAACACTTCTCTTAACTAAAAATGCTGCTTAGTCAGAAAGAATTCCAAAAGAATCCACAGTGGATGTCAGACATTTCTTGTCTCCTCTGTAAAGAATGGATTTTGAGAAATGTCTAATGCTATTTCTGAACTAAAGCTAGTCAGTAAAATGACTTGTTTGACTTTTATTTATTTTCTGAATACATGGAAACCAAATCCAAGAACAAACTTTTCTTGGCATCCTTGGCATTTGTGGGAAATAAAAACCTCACTGGAATGAATAACTGAAACCTACCCACCTCAAGTGTTGCTTGTGAGATCAAAAAAAAATGTGAAAGTGCTTGTCAGTAGTAAACTCATAAGCAGGTATTACTGGTATTATTATTATTTTCCATTTTTTCATCAGTTTTCACCATTTATATCATTCTCTTTCAAAAGGAAATTGAGACCTTTATAAGCGTGTCTACTCAGAAGGACTTCTTCAGGGGTGTCAATAGCCTGACTGCTAATTCAGAAAACTGTTGTGTCCTTTTTCTCCTACAAACATCTGCATAACTGTACATTAGTGAAACCTGAAGATTATCCCTATTTGGGGTGTAAAAATATCCAGGATATTCTTAATTATAGATGATCTATAAGTGTGTCTACTCACTTGGAAGGATTTCTTCGGGGGGTCAATAGCCTGATTGCTAATTCAGAAAACCAGTGTGTCCTTATTCTCCTACAAACATATGCATAACTATACACTAGTGAAATCTGAAGATTATCCCTATTTGGGGTGTCAAAATATCCAGGATAGTCATAATTATAGAAGGTTAGGTAGGGATGGTATTGTTTATTTAATAAACGTTTGATAGTATTCACCAGCTAATTATTTGTTTCTGGAGTTCTAATTGAGGAAAAGATTATGGTATCAAACTCAGTGTCTTCAAAAGATATAGAACTACTCTTATTTTTTATTTCGGGATTTATCAATATTTTTAATTTTTTTAAGAAAACCAAATTTTTGCCTTGTTAATTTAAGCTATTGTCTATTTTCTGTTTCATTTATATCTGTTCTTACCTTTATAATTACCTACCATCTATTTACTTTGGGTTTAATTTGCTCATCTTCTTCTAGATTCTTAAAGTAAAACCTTAGATTGATTGTAAACCTTTTTTCTATTCTTATCTAAATATTTAAAACCATAAATTTCCCTCCAAGAACCTCCTTAGCTGCATTCCACAAAATTTGATGTATCATTATGAACATAAGTCAATGTATTTTCTAATCGTCCTTGTGATTTCATCTTTTATCCATGGTTTATTGAGAACTGAGTAGTTAAATTTCTAAATATCTTAGAGTTACTCACTCCTAATTTAATAATTTTGTGATCCGAGAATGGACTCTATAAGATGTCAATCCTTTTAAATTTATCAAAACTTTTTTTTATTTTCAAGCATATGGTTGGCCTGTTAGGCTTCCAGGTACACTTGGAAAGAATGTGTTTCTGCCATTCTTATGTGGGGTGTTGTTTATTTTTATCATTATTATTTTTTCCCAATTACAAGTAATTTTATTTTATTTTATTTTTTAACATCTTTATACAATGGTGTGTTAGTTTCTGCTTTATAACAAAGTGAATCGGCTATACATATACTGTGTGGTGTTCTTTAAATGTCAACTGGTTCAAGGTGGTTGATAATTCTATCAAGCCTTTTCTACCCTTACTATCTTCTCCAGTTTTCTACCACTTACTGAGAGATAGGTGTTAAAATCTCCAGCTATGATTATGGACTTGTCTGTTTTCACTGAAGTTCTGTCAGTTTTTGCTTCATGTTTTTGAAACCTAGTTATTAGGAGCATATACATTTATAATTCTTTAATTGTTATATATTCCCAAATGAACTGGCCAATTTGTTGTTGTAAGTGTTCTTCTTTTCTCTGGTTATACTCCTTGTCATGAAGTCAATTTTTTACAGTATGAATGTGCTGGCTCAGTTTTCTTATGTGTACTGTTTGCACGGTACATATTTTTCCATTACATATTTGACTTTCAACCCCTCTGAAACTTTACACAAAGGTAATTATTTTATTTTGTTTTAAATTTCCTTAACACCTTTATTGAAGTATAATTGCTTTACAATGGTGTGTTTGTTTCTGCTGTATAACAAAGTGAATCAGCTATATGTATACATATATCCCCATATACCCTCCCTCTTGTATCTCCCTCGCACCCTCCATATCCCACCCCTCTAGGTGGACATAAAGCAGCAAGCTGATCTCCCTGTGCTATGCAGCTGCTTCCCACTAGCTATCTGCTTTACATTTGGTAGTGTATATATGTCAATGCTACTCTCTCACTTCCTCCCAGCTTACTCTTCCTCCTACCTGTGTCCTCAAGTCCATTCTCTGTGTCTGTGTCTTTATTCCTGTCCTGCCCCTAGATTCATGAGAACCATTTTTTTTGGTTCCATATATATGTGTTAGCATACGGTATTTGTTTTTCTCTTTCTGACTTACTTCACTCTATATGACAGACTGTAGGTCCATCCACCTCACTACAGATAACCCTAATTCGTTTCTTTTTATGAACATAAGCATTTCTTGATGTAAGTTAGACTTAAGTTTTCCTAGCATTTTAACCCCAGAAAAACATTGCAAATCTTATAACACCCTATATTGGGGTTGGAGTGGAAGGAAGCAGATTAATTCTATGTGATTATTCCTATACCAAATATAGTTTTTCTGTGGCATACTGTCATGAATTATTTTTGCAACAGAGAAAGAACTCTTTAAACAAGTTGATGGCCTTTGCTCTTCAGAAACCTTTGATTTTCAAATTGTATTTGGAAAGGCTCTTTCCCAGTGAAGAACAGGACTGGTAACCTCTGGAATGGAATGCCTTTGAATTATAATAGGAATTACTTGGCATCTAGAAATGGGATCAAAAGACAAGAAGTCCAAGCTAGTAATCAAGAGGGTAAGGTAGAAAGTTTTTTTGTCACAAAGGAAGAAACACACTAGTCATGATTAGATTATGTTGGTTTCTGATTATTGCTAACTTGCAATCTGGCACCATCCCATTCCCTTTCACATGCCCTATTTTTTGCATTTCATTGAGTGATTTTTGTGGTTAAAGAAGGTCAAAGAATGGAGACTTCATTTTAAAAATCCATACAAATAATAAATACATGCCTGGAAAGAGTGTGAAAAGTTCATACAAGATGAAGAAATAAATTAAAAAGAATAATCACCAGATTTAACGTTTTACTTAGTTGAAATCAGAATTTTCCTTACCGATTGTTTATCTTTCTCTTCCCAATGAGATTTTTTCAATTGTCATCCAGTGAACAAATTATTTTTGAATTTCTTTGTTTTTCTTTCTTCATTCATCCATTTATTCACTTTTACCCTTTAGGGAGGTTTTAAAGGCTTCATTATCCCAAACCCACATACTAGTATTAGAATAATATTTACATAAGTGTTAGTTATAAGAAATAGTTCAATCAGGAAGCTGCTGTTGCATCCTTTGATGTTTGCCCTTGATTTTGCATTCCGCCCCCCCTTCCCGGTATTGCCTTATACTCAGTATATCTCAGCAATTACAAACAATAGACTTCATTACATTTAAAAAAATAATTAAACTCGGGGAAAGAGTAAGTCATTGATTAAGTAGAAAGGTAAAAATTATTATTTATTTTTTCTGTAACAATTTCACTTCCGTTATATAAAGTCTCTAAGCAATTAACAATTACTTTTTCTTGAGCTGAATGCCAGGATGCCATTTCATCTAAAGAGAGGTATCCTCACTTGGGAAATTCAGAGACTACTTATCTAGAAATGCACGTTGACTGAGAGATCTGCTTTTGTTGTTCTCACCAACTAGCTTTAAATTCTTAAACTGCTTTTTGCTGTTTACAATAGAAAGATGTTCAATAATGTACACACAGTGACAGCTGAAATACACTCATTTAATAAATATTTAACTGTCAAAATCCGTGACTATTGCTATTTTCCAGTTAGGGCAGTTTAGCCAATATCAGTCCCTACTTTTTGACTTCATTTTATTTTATTTTCTTTTTGACTGCTAAGGATGAGGAGGAAAGCTTCACACACCTTGACACTCACTTTGTTTTGTAGCCTCTTAGTCAAGGCTTGGGGAGATGGGGAGGCAGAACCAGATGTACAGTCATGGTAATGTTACAGGAAAGAACCACACTAAACAACAGCAAACTAAACACCACACCAAAGGAGATGTACCCCTATGGGATACAGTGCAGTCCTTGACAATGATGAGGATTTTTCCCTGTCTCTGTCTTTCCCTCTCTGTATGTCTGTCTCTGTCTCTCTGTCATTCCCTATCTCTGTCTCTATTGTCTCTGTCTGCATCCCTGTCTATCTCTATCTACCTCTCTCTTTGTCTACCTCAGTCTCTGTCTCAGTCTGTCTATCTCTGTCACTCTCTGTCTCTGTCTTACTGTCCCTATCTTTCTGTTTCCCTCTGTCTCTGACAATCTGTGCCTCTCTGACTGTGTCTGTCTGGGTCTCTATCTTTCTGTCTCTGTATCTCTCTGGTGTTTCTAAATCTGTCTGTATCGGTATCTCTCTGTGTCCATGTGTCTCTTTCTCCATCTGTCTGTCTCTGTCTTTCCCTTTCTGTTTCGGTCTGTCTCTGTCAAAGTCTGTCTCTGTTTCTCTATCTCTCTTCTCTCTCTCTCTCTCTCTCTCTCTCTCTCTCTCTCTCT
>NC_041234.1:39076443-39085076 GCF_002837175.3 Physeter macrocephalus | reverse complement strand
TCTCTCTTCTCTCTCTCTCTCTCTCTCTCTCTCTCTCTCTCTCTCTCTCTCTCTCTCTCCCTCCCTCCCTCCATTTCTCCCTCTCTCTCTGTCTCTGTCTTTGTCTCCCTACATCACTATATCTATGTCTACATTTCAATGTGACTCTCTTGTTCTGTTTATCTTTCTCTGTCTCTGCATCTGCCATTAAGTCTGTCTGTCTCTGTCTTCCCATCTGTGTCTGTCAGCCTCGGCCTGTCACCCTGTCTCTGTCTGTAACCGTCGCTCTCTGTCTTAGTTTGTACATGTGTCTGTCTCTCCCAGTCTGGGTCTGTCTTTCTCTGTCTCCTTGTCTCTGCCTCTATCTATTTCTATCTGTCTGTGTCTGCCCCTTTCTGTGTTTCCCTTTCTACCTGTCTCTTCTTGGGGAAGAGGTGTAATATCTGGCTCTGTCCATCTGTTGGGCTTTCTCAGCCTGCACGACCAGCTGTCTCTGTTTTCCTGTCAGGCTGTCCTGTCTCTGGCTGTTTCTGCCTCTGTCTCTGTTACATCTTTTGAGAGTCTGTCTCTGTCTCTGCCTGTCTTAAGGAGACAGGGATGAAAGGATATTACAATTCTGTACACAAACCCTCTTCTCTTAGGTTCCTTTCCAGTGGTGTCCCGAAGACAGATGCTGTAAAAAGATGAAAGTTAGCATTCATGTTCAGAGACATAAGAGACATAAATATACAATGGCCTATGAAGGAGAAAGCAGTGTCACAGGGATGTAGGTGGGATGGACACAGACAGCACAGAAGTGTAAAGTATGCTACTGTGGAATGGGTCTATATATAAACAGCACAAAGATGACATTGGAATTTTAATGGAACGTCCATCATGTGCTAGAAAAAGAAAACCATCTTCTTTAAGAGGAAAAGAAAAACAAGAGGGAGTGTCTAGCCACAGGGTCTACAGGAAGGTGCTTGCCAAGTCTCAACCACAGAATTTGGACATGAAGCTGCCTGATGAGAGATTAAATAGCAAAATGCACCTATTTTATATAAGTACACAACACAAACCATGGGATTAAACATAAAATTTTGAATTGGGGTCAGTAAGAAACACATTGAAATACGTGGATTGAAACAAGGTCCAATGTCCTGTTTAGGTAGTAACATGACTCCTAAGACATTCATATTTTATGAGCCAACATATGGTTCCACCCTTTCCTTGTCCACTCAGCTACCTGGGCCTTGATGCCCTTCCCTTTATTCAGGATAAATATCTTGAAAGGGGTGTACCACCTGCTCCATGTTCCAAGGTTTACTTGCTTGACTCCGTTACCATCTAAATGTCATAGACTCAAATTCACAAAACTGTTCTCTGAATCCACAGCTATAGGCAACAGTCTGCCCCACAACGTGGAAATCTCAACGGTGATGCAATATACAAAGGAACAATATCGAACTTATGGTCTAGGCAACCAATTTCAATCTAACTGTAGCTTCTTTCCTCATTTGAATAAAAAAATAGAAAATTGACATACGAACACCCTTTGGGAAAGATTTGTTCTAACCGTGCAGGGGAAAGTTTGGTTTAGTCTGTGAACACATTTTCCACATCGATTGTTTTGATTAGATTCTGAGATTAGACAACAAAGAATAATTTCACTCCATATTGTAGCAAAATTCAACTATCAAACTTGCTTTAAAAACTAGCAGGGTAATATGATGCAGTAGAAGGGATTAATTGATGGTGGTAAGGAGATAACAACCAAGACGTTGGCTGAAATTTATACTTCCTCACGTGTTTGTTTCAGTTTCAGGAATCAAATTTGTCTCTTCATGATGTTCTAAAGACAGGTGGCGTTTTCTCTAGTAGGCAAGAGAACTGAAATTTATCTCATTTATTTAGACAACAAATAGCCAATTGACATACGAACACCCTTTGGGAAAGATTTGTTCTAACCGTGCAGGGGAAAGTTTGGTTTAGTCTGTGAACACATTTTCCACATCGATTGTTTTGATTAGATTCTGAGATTAGACAACAAAGAATAATTTCACTCCATATTGTAGCAAAATTCAACTATCAAACTTGCTTTAAAAACTAGCAGGGTAATATGATGCAGTAGAAGGGATTAAAAACCACCTGGGCAAATTCATGCACAGATTTGAATACCCAAAATATCCTTAACTCTCTGAAAAGGATTCATCACAGAAACATAATGCATTACATTGGCGATACCTGTCATTATTTAAAAAATATAAATAAAAATAATACAAGGCGATGGTAAAAATAGGAATCTACAAGCAACTAATTGTTTTCATTAGCATGTTTGAAGCACATGGAATTTTCTGAAGAACGGTGACTCTAAGTGAATTAAAATTTTCCAAGCTGTCACTAAGAGAATGTTTTGGAAGAAGGCAAGTGGCTGAGTATGGTCCACCAGCAGGTGAGGAGATTTCCTGTAAGAGGTAAATCCTCCAAAATGGTAGCCATAGTCATATGTGACTATTTAAATTGATTAAAATTAAGTAATATTGAAAATTCAGTCTCTCAGTCTCACGACATTTGAAGTGCTCAGTGGCTGCGTGTAAACAGTGGCTACTGAACTGTGTGCAGAGAGATATGGAACATTTTATCAGTGCAAAGTGTTCTGTTCCATAGTGCTATCCTATAATCAGTTGCCCCAAGTAAATTTTACATTTCTTTCTACTTCTGAATACATAGGTTGCCTGGATAACCTCGAAGTGGGTTGATGATGTTTGTGGGGGTGGGGAGGAGTTAGAAAAATTGGAGTACAAAGTGGTCATATTTGGTTTTGCAAGGTCTCATCACGATCGCCTTTGTCTCACCGTGCTTGTTGAGATGTTATGGAAGCTGAGGCCTGGGCTTGAGGAAGGTTGGTAGCCACCCACAGGGAAGGTTTGTTCTGAAGCCCTGTCCTCTGGAATTAGAGGAATTTGGGTCTTATCTTCTGTGGCCCATGTAGCATGTGACCTGTTAGTCAGACCATCATCTCAAGCTCATTGTCCAAAACTCAACCTTTCCCTTTCCTCTCCCATTCCAATATCATGAAAATCTATTTTCAATATATTTTATGTTTGATTTCTTTTTTTACTGTTCATCTTGTTAATATCTCCACCAGTATGCCAGGCCTCTTTCAGTCTCAAGACCTTGTAATTGCCGGTTGAAAGGATACAAAATAAATATCTTTGTGACCTGAATGTTATCTTAGAAATATTAGCATTTGGGTTTATTGTAGTAAACACATCTGATTCTTCGTTTTGCTTTGTCATCAAGTTTAACGTGACACAATATGTCAATGCCTCCCAGCTAAGGGCCCCAAGAACACATTTGTAGTTGAACAAGCCTGGTTTATTTTTTCTTGCAGTGAAGAGCACATAGAATGAGGAACTGTGGGCCATATAAGTAAGAGGGTGATATAAAAGGGATATTAAAACATTCGGACTTGTTTTAGGTGATTTGGGTGAGGTCTTAAGGAAGCAGTTTTGATCTGGATTGGATACTATCAGGAAGACAGGCTATCCCTATGACTGACTATCTTCATAAACCTCTTGTATAGAGAGAATGGATTAGAGTGAGTTTGAAGCTGCAATTGTTGAAAACAAAGCAAAAAAAACAAAAACAAAAATCCCCCAACTAGCTGTCACTCATATTAGCTAGGACAGGTATATATGCTGTTTTGTACAGTGATCTTGCTTTTGTCTGTACTTAGAAAAAAAATTATGAGGCGGCCTTTGTTGTGTCTTACTTTATCATCATCTCAGAGTGAAGTGATCTCATTATCTCATCTGAAGTTGTCATTCTGTGAGATTTTTTAATGTCTAATGGGAGAATCACATACCCTAGCCTGGATGTCAAGAGGTATTTTTAGTATCCCCTTTTGGCCACAAGTCATTAATCCATGTTATCTAGATTGCAACAATTGGTCTGATTTTGCTGATGAGGTATTTATTTAGAGAATGTAGTATTTAGTTGGACATGGGTTGATCTCTCCCGCTCCTTTTGTTGTAGAATGCATCGATGAATACTCTGATGTGACACTGGTTGTGCAATAGCATTTAAGAGTCTGGACAGGATGCACTGGCCAACTGCAAAATAAGTCATCATACAAAACACAATGATTATTAGTACTTGAAACAAGTCTTGAAGTCAAGGGCCTAGATTATAAAAACCACGCAATGAATCTAGCTGCATTCACTTCTGATAGCCCCATGACTTTTTTCAGAATCAAAGACAAGTTTGGGGCCATCCTTACTACTTATTATTTTCCCTAATGTGAGGATAGCAGGTCACAAATCATATATGAATCGGGAGTCAGTTACTCTTCCTGGGAGATTTTTAAAAAGAAATTGGTTTGACTGTTTCTGGACAATCCCCCCCACCCAGCCACCCCAGGGGAACAAGATCTGCTGGAATGTTCAGTTTTACATATCTGAAAGTCTCTAACAATTATCCTGAACACACAAGATAAGTTAGCATATGCCATATGGGTGTTTTATAAGATGTTATGTAAGAAATAGTACCCCAGTGTGGCACAGACTATATCCGGAGTATAAGTATCATTTATCACAGCAAGAGAAAGCCAATTTTGTGTTCCTGAAGGAAAAGAAACCGTATTTAGCAGAGTTAACCAGTTGCACAAAGCAGGCTGACTATCATGAACAAACGGAATACCATGAGCAAATTTGACTATCAGGGCCAGGATGGCCCCAATATTGGAGCCTACTCCTGATTGAGTAGGACTTGCTTTTAGGATTATAATGACCTCAGCAGGAAGTCAGTGTCCAATTTTCAAAGTCTGGAGGTTGGGATTAATGCTGTAAGGGAAACTGACAAATCAGAAGGGGTCTTCAAAAAGAAATCTGCCTTTAAGAGTGTTTAAAGAGCAACATGTGTTTCTGTTGTATGCAGGGTCTGATTGGAATTGTCAAATGTTTTTCCTTAAGTAGTAGAAGGAGATCACAGGAGTAAAAAAATAATACAATAAAAATAAGGGAAGGTCACAGTAATGTGCTAGAAGACATCACAGTGTAATGATAGACAATATTAATAGTAAAGGTGGAGTAAAAGGTCTAAGAGAATCAGAAAATTAATCTTATTCTGTCATCTTGGGAGGAATCTATCCACTTCTGAAGTCAGTGTCACCTACAATACTTTTTTTTTTTTTTTTTTGTGGTATGCGGGCCTCCCTCTGTTGTGGCCTCTCCCGTTGTGGGGCACAGGCTCCGGGCGCGCAGGCTCAGCGGCCATGGCTCACGGGCCCAGCTGCTCCGCGGCACGTGGGATCCTCCCAGACCGGGGCGCGAACCCGGTTCCCCTGCATCGGCAGGCGGACGCGCAACCACTGTGCCACCAGGGAAGCCCCTACAATACTTTTAAGAATCCTCAGTTTCAGGTCTTCAGATGGAGTGGATATCCACTAGAGACAGAGATGTGATGAGGAACCACTCAAGGATCAACACTCTGGAGTTTTACTGATGTTAGTTGTTAACAGTATCTGGTAAGACTTTTTTTTTTAACCTATGCTCAAGGACAGATTTTTCTGAAACTTATTTCAGAAAACCAAGTCTCCAGGTTGCAGATCATGTAAAGGCTGTTTATGTGAGTGTTTTGGAGATTTGCTCATATCTGTGTGATAAAGCTGGAAGTATCACATGAGAGCTTTCAAGTAATTAACCCTATCAGCTTGCAAAAACAGTAGAATCCAAAATTGGGGATGAGGTTCCCAAGTGTATGAGCTGGCCTGATATGAATTAATAAGTAGATAAATTGTGGGTCCCAGATAGGGTTGATCTTACAGATATGAAATTTAATGGTAATACTTGAGACCATGGAAAAGTTTTGAAGGGCTTTACCAATTTTAGTTTTAGCGCTCCATATTTATGATGGATTACACTTTTATTACAGAAATGATCAGTCTATTTCTATTTGATTTAATTTTGCTATGTTGAGAAAATTACTTATTTCATCTGTTTTAAAATTAAGTAATTCAAATTAATTCAAATTAAGTGATATGCTACTTACATAAATATCTACTCTATCCGAATGATTACTTCTTTTCTCATTCCTAATATCTTTTACTTGTCTCTCTCTCTCTCTCTCTCTCTCTCTCTCTCTCTCTCTCATTGACGGTTGGTATACATTTATCCATTTCTTCTGCATTTCCTAACAACAAGCGTTTGGTTTGCTTGAACTTCTTTATGGATTTTTTCTTCTTTTCTCTTTATTTAATTTTGATAAATGTTCCTTCCTTCCACTTTCTTGCATTTATTCTATAATTCTCATTCTAATTTCATATTTTGGTTGCTTAGCTCATTAATCTGTGGTCTTTCTGCTTTTCTAATACAAGCATTTGGTGTTATGAATGTCCCTCAAACTCCCATTTGGGTGTATTCCACAAGATTTTATAGGTGCTTATTTTCATTATCATTTGGTTGCAATATTTCCCAATTTCTATCATGGTTAATAATTACAATTTATCCCTTGTTGGTCATATATATCACTTGATTCAGGTCGTATTTTTAAACGTTCCCACCCGAAGTGTTTTGTTTCTGTTTTCCTTGGGTTATTATTTTTTAACTTAATTACATTGTGTTCAGAGAGTGTGGTTTCCACCATCACAACTCTTTTTTGAAAATTGCTGACATATTTGTGGCCTAGTGTATGATCAGCTTTTCTAAATGTTCCAATTGTGCTTCCAAAGAATATATATTCTCTAATCTTTGGACCTAGTATTCTGTACATACCCATTAGATCAAGATTTTAATCGGGTTCTTCAAATCTTCCTTATCGTTGCTCATAGTTATTGTTTTCTTAATCGATCAGTTACTGAGAGAGACCCTAAAAGTTCCCACTCTGTGAATTTGTCAAATTCAGTGAGTTTTTGGCATATGTATATTTTGAGCCTTCAGAATTATAATCAAACACATTAACCCTGAATCCCTCTTTTTAATCATTTAAGAACTGAAATAATCATTAAAATAATGTTCACAACTATATACTTTTGACCCTTTCATGCCCTTATGATTTAGATAGTGCTCTTTGAAAGATCATATGGCTCCATTTTGAATTTTCATAATAATCTGTAGTTTGCAGTTGTTTCTGTCATCTTATTTCTGCTTCCTATTTCTTGTGATTTTTTCCCTACACTTCTCACATATTATTCTCTTTTTCTGTTTTGTACTGCACTGATTGAGTCTCTGTTGGACGGACTGAGTGTTCTTTAGTACCTTATTCCCTCTAGTGGTTTGGAAGTAATATATCTTATTTCTATTTCTCAAGAAATGGGTGAACTCCCCATGACATTTTAACATCCTCTCCAATGTTGCCAAGTCAGGTGTGATGCTATGAGTAAATACTTGTTCATAGACTGCTTTACCCTAACCCAGTGTTCCTAAGGGCAAATTTAAGACATCAACACAATTTAATGGACATCATGACAAAGATTTAAACCCAGTTGTTCCGATTTGGAGGTGGAAGGGTTGTAGTAGAGGAGGGAGCTAACATTTACTGAACAGCCTTAATATTCCAAGCACTTTATATGCATTTTTCTCATTTGACCCTCACAAACACCATACCAGGTAGGCATTCTTATATCCTCATTCGAAATGGGAAAAGTGAGAATCAGAGAGGTTAACCTTTCCCTTAAGACATAGCTAGTAATTTCTGGAGTCAATCTAGTTCCCTTTGACTGTAAACATCAGGGGCTTCCCAATATTCCACATTGTCTTCAAAGGTAGATATGTAGACCTAGCAACATGAGACCTCTCACACTAAACAGTTAAACTTATGAGACCCCGGGCCATGTTCAACCATAGCACAGTGGCCTTTTATTTGCCTCACAACTCAACATTTTTTTTTCCTCAAAACTGCCACTGCCACACAACTGTAGATAATTCATCTTCCATCGATTCCTTTCAGCAAACTTGAAGGACACATAAGCATTTCCCATTTGGGGGACACATTTGCCAGGTTATCTGTAAGGTTTTGCCAAACATGTGGTTTCACCATGCCTAGCTTGGAGCAGGGGCACATGTCAGTTAGTTATATGTGGGGTTTGGGTATGTAGAAGAAACAACCCCGTGCATGCATGACACTTTCAGTATGGGACCACTCCAGGGATTTCTATCAGCCTGCATCACATTTCTTCGTATAGCCCGTAACGAAATTCTGCAATCCTTCTAGGAGCCACACATTTCAACAGGCCTCCTGTTGAGATCCATGAGCCTCTTTTTGCCCATGGGGCTTCAGCGCACCTTGTTAGCTTCGCTCAGCTTCCAAAGACCTAAGAGGTACAGTGTCTGGGTTTGGAAGGTTCAAAAGTAATCGCTGCATGTGTCCCTCACAAGGGATCGCTTCTGGTCACTGAAGGAGCACTCTCGGGAAACCTTGGTGTCGAGTGCTGACATCAAAGGGATCCCGTTCCTTAGGGCCGTCTTCCTGACAGGCAGGTGGAGAAAGCACAAGCTGCCCCTGGGTCTGAGGTCCCCACTTGTGTGGAAATTCAATTCAAAGGCAGGTGACTCTCCAAATGCTTGGTGGCGAAGCCTCTGAAAAGACCCAGGTTTTCCCTGTGCCACTAGGCACAGTGGTCAAGGAGTGAATGAAATTTGTGTTCCACGTGGGCCATCCACCTACTGAGCGAAAGT
>NC_041234.1:39070376-39076430 GCF_002837175.3 Physeter macrocephalus | reverse complement strand
GGCTCAGTGGTCAAGGAGTGAATGAAATTTGTGTTCCACGTGGGCCATCCACCTACTGAGCGAAAGTACCATCCTTTGCCAACGTGGGCAAGCAGCACTTGGCCAAGTGCCTTTAAAAGCTTTTGCTCCCTGTGGTCTTCAGAACCGAGTGCTGAGTGCAGCTTATGGGGGCCCTGTGGAAACAGGGTACCACAGTTCTCCAATAGGTTTCACTACATTCTAGACCCTTGGCCTATGTGTTTCTTGCACGGAAAGCAACATGGTATACCATTGCTTCCGTCTGGCCCACCTCAGTCATATGCATTTCTGAACTGGGGACAAACTCTTTCCCCATGCCACGGTTGAGTCCTCCCTTGCAATGGACTTGAGGACACAGTGCCAAGAAGAGATTTCAATATTCCCTCCTGTGATCGTAACCACTTTGTGTGAACACAACTCACCTCACTCCTCAGTCAGTAAGGACTTCCAGCACTCAAGGATTTCTTAAACGAACCCAGGATTTCCTTCCCGCATGCAGCAATGAACCAACTCCTGCGTTCCTTGTAGGAGCAGTATCTTCTAACTTGCTTTTGAAAGGCTTTCTCGTCCAGGCCCCTGGAGCACCCTTCGCTAAGCTCCACCTCCAAGAAGCATGCACAAATGATAAGTTTTTACTTCACACCACTCATCACCACAGGTGTCATTGCACTCGGTATGACCTTCTATTGTTGAAGGAACCCTCGTGGGAGAAACGTTTGCAAACCCTTCTGTCTCCACAGGGCGTCATATTGGAAACTGGCAATGTTTTGTGGTGATGCGCTCAACCTGTTAGTCTGCTGCTAGTCTCTACAGATTGCTGCATGAGAGCAGAATGTTTTGAGGGAGCCGATGCACCACAGTGGCAGAGGATGTCTGTGACTGAAGACACTGCATGCTCCCTGGACCAGTGTCCAGTTCCCTTTATACTGAACGAATTCAGCATTTGAAATTTCCTTCATCAAGACTCTCAGGTACACATCCCATTTACCCTGTGAGAAACTGCATTCTTAGGCAGTTTGAAAGCCTGTCACTAGTTACCACCCTGAGAAACAAGGAGCGTAGTTCTGTTTGCATTAACCGGAGACTGGCGTGTTGGGAAAAGGGGCATAAACCTTTCAGAACCTGCTTTGTAGGAGCCGGCTCATAACTGCCTGATCCCGTAAGAATCGTGGACTTCACATTGCTTTCACCTAGCTCGTCAGATGCACGTGCACCTCTGGGGAACGAGCTTGGCTGTGCTTTCTGCACAAGGCTTCATTCACTCCACTTGGAATATTGAACACAGAGCTCAGGGCAGCACGAAGGCACCTCTGGCAAAAGTGCTATTTCCAGGTTTACCAAATAATTCACTCCCATATGGAACTCTGTGGCTAAGCTCCAGATGCAGAAAGGGCCAGATGCCTAACATTCCTTTCACCTAGCTTTAAAGACACATACTTGTTTTCCATAAGGGAGACACATTTGCCAAGCCATCAGTAAGGTTTTCCCAAACACATAGGCTCCAATATAGGGGCCATCCTGGGCTGATAGCCAAATTTCCTCATGGTATTCCGTTTGTTCATGATAGTCAGCCTGCTTTGTGCAGCGGATTAACTCTGCTAAATACAGTTTGTTTGCTTTGAGGAACACAAAATTGGCTTTCTCTTGCTGTGATAAATTATACTTATACTCTGGATATAGTCTGTGCCACACTGGGGTACTATTTCTTACATAACATCTTATAAAACACCCATATGGCATATGCTCACTTATCTTGTGTGTTCAGGATAATTGTTAGAGACTTTCAGATATGTAAAACTGAACATTCCAGCAGATCTTGTTCCCCTGGGGTGGCTGGGTGGGCGGGATTATCCAGTAATAGTCAAACCAATTTCTTTTTAAATATCTCCCAGGAAGAGTAACTGGCTCCCTATTCATATATGCTTTGTGACCTGCTATGCTCACATTAGGGAAAATAATAACTAGCAAGGATGGCCCCAAACTTGTCTTTGATTCTGACAAAAGTCAATTGGCTATCAGAAGTGAACGCAGCTAGATTCATTGCTTGGTATTTACAATCTAGGCCCTTGACTTCAATACTTGTTTCAAGGACTAATAATCATTGTGTTTTGTATGATTTCTTGTTTTGTAGTTGGCCAGTGCATCCTGTCCAGAGTCCTAAATGCTATTGCACAGCCAGTGTCACATCAGAGCCTTCAATGATGCATTCTACAACGAAAGGAGAGGGAGAGATCAACCCATGTCCAACTAAACACTACATTCTCTAAATAAATTCCTCACAAGCAAAATCAGAAAAATGGGGGAAGTCTAGATAACATGGATTAAGGTCTTGTGGCCTAAACGGGGTACTATAAATGTCTCTTGACATGCAGGCTAGGGCATGTGATTCTTCCATTAGACATTTAAAAATCTCACAGAATGCCAACTTCAGATGAGATCATGAGATCTCTTCACTCTGAGATCATGATAAAGTGAGACACAACAAAGGCCGCCTCATAATTTTTTTCTAAGCACAGACAAAAGCAAGATGACTGTACAAATCTCTATATATCCCTCCCCTTGCTAATATGAGTGACAGCCAGTTGGGGGGATTTGTTTTTGTTTTTGTTTTTCTGCTTTGTTTGTTTATTTTCACCAATTACAGCTTCAACCTCACTCTAATCTATTCTCTCTATACAAGAGGTTTATGAAGATACTCAGTCATAGGAATACCCTGTCTTCCTGATAGTATCCAATCCAGATCAAAACTCGGCTTCCTTAAGACCTCACCCAAATCACCTAAAACAAGTCCGAATATTTTAATATCCCTTTTTTATCACCCTCTTACTTATATGGCCCACAGTTCCTGATTGTGTGTGTTCTCTTTCATTGCAAGTTAAAGTAAAACCAGCTTGTTCAACTACAAATGTGTTCCTGGTGGTCCGTAGCTGGGAGGCGTTGATATATTGTATCACGTTAAACTTGATGACAAAGCAAAACGAAGAATCAGATGTGTTTACTACAGTAAACCCATATGCTAATATAGCTAACATAACTCTCAGTTCACAAAGACATTTATTTTGTATCATTTCAACTGGCAATTACCAGGCCTTGGGTCTGAGAAGAGGGATGGAATACTGGTGGAGATATTAACAAGATGAACAGTAAAAAAGGAAATCAAACATAAAATATATTGCAAATAGATTTTCATGATAGTGGAATGGGAGAAGGAAGGAAAAAGTTGAGTTTTGGACAATGAGTTTGAGATGATGGTCTGACTACCAGGTCACATGCTCTATGGGCCACAGAAGATATGACCCAAATTCCTCTAATTCCAGAGGACAGGGCTTCACAACAAACCATCCCTGTGGGTTGCTACCAACCTTCCTCAAGCCCAGGCCCCAGCCTCCATAACATCTCAACAAGCACGGTGTGACAAATGAGATCCTGATGAGACCCTGCAAATCCAAACGTGACCACTTTGTATTTCTATATTTCTAACTCCGCCCCACTCCCGCAAACATCATCAACACACTTCGACATTATCCAGGCAACGTATGTATTCAGAAGTAGAAAGAAATGTAAAATTTACTTGGGGCAACTGATGATAGAACAGTACTATCTAATAGAACTCTGCACTGATAGAAATGTTCCATATCTGTGCTGCAGACAGTACACTAGCTACTGTTTACATGCAACCACTGAGCACTTCAAATGTCGTGAGTACTGAGACACTGTATTTTCAATTTTACTTTTTAATCAATTTAAAGAGTCACATATGACTAGGGGCAACCATTTTGGAGAACGTACCTCTTACAGGAAGTCTCCTCACCTGTTGGTGGACCATAGCCACTTGCTTCATCCAAAACATTCTCTTCATGACTGCTTGGAAAATTTTAATTCACTTAGAGTCACCGTTCTTCAGAAAATTCCATGTACTTCAAACATGCTAATGAAATCAATCAGTTGCTTGTAGATTCCTATTTTTACCATCGCCTTATATTATTTTTATTTTTTAAATAATTGAGAGGTATTGCAAATGTAATGCATTCCTTTTATGTGATGAATACTTTTCAGAGACTTAAGGATCTTTTGGGTATTCAAATCTTTGCATGAATTTGCCCAGGTGGTTTTTAATCCCTTCCACTGCATCATAATACCCTGCTAGTCTTTAAAGCAAGTTTGATAGTTGAATTTTGCTACAATATGGAGTGAAATTATTCTTTGTTGTCTAATCTCAGAATCTAATCAAAACAATCGATGTGGAAAATGTGTTCACAGACTAAACCAAACTTTCCCCTGCACGGTTAGAACAAATCTTTCCCAAAGGGTGTTCGTATGTCAATTGGCTATTTGTTGTCTAAATAAATGAGATAAATTTCAGTTCTCTTGCCTACTAGAGAAAATGCCGCCTATCTTTAGAACATCATGAACAGACAAATTTGATTCCTGAAACTCAGATAAACACTTGAGGAAGTATAACATTCAGCCAACGTCTTGGTTGTTATTTCCTTACCACCATCAATGTCTTTGTATTTATTTATTCAAATGAGGAAGGAAGCTACAGTTTGATTAATATTGGTTGCCTAGACCATAAGTTCGAATTTGTTCCTTTGTAGATTGCAGCACCTTTGAAATTTCCACGTTGTGGGGCAGACCGTTGCCTATAGTTGTGGATTCAAAGAAGAGGTCTGTGAATTTGAGCATCTATGACATTTAGATGGTAACGGGAGTCAAGCAAGTAAACCGTGGAACATTGGGCAGGTGATACACCCCTTTCAAGATATTTATCCTGAATAAAGGGAAGGGCATCCAGGCCCAGGTAGCTGAGTGGACAAGGAAAGGGTGGAACCTTATGTGGGCCCATAAAATATGAATGTATTAGGAGTCATGTTACTAGCTAAATAGGTGATGACATTGAAACCTTGGATCTTGTTTCAATCCACTTGGTTCAATGGGGTTCTTACTGACCCCAATTCAAAATTTTATGTTTAATCCCATGGTTTGTGTTGTGTACTTATATAAAATAGGTGCATTTTGCTATTTGAACTCTCATCAGGCAGCTTCATGTCCAAATTCTGTGGCTGAGGCTTGGCAAGCACCTTCCTGTAGACCCTGTGGCTAGACACTCCCTCTTGTTTTTCTTTTCCTCTTAAAGAAGATGGTTTTCTTTTTCTAGCACATGATGGATCTTTCATTAAAATTTCAACATCATCTTTGTGCTGTTTATATATAGACCCTTTCCACAGTAGCATACTTTACACTTGTGTGCTATGTCCATCCCACCTACATCCCTGGGAAACTGCTTTCTCTTTCATAGGCCATTGTTTATGTCTCTTATGTCTTTGAACATGAATGCTAACCTTCATCTTTCTACAGCATCTGTCTCCGGAACACAACTGGAAGGGAACATAGGAGAAGAGGCTTTGTGTACTGAAGTGTAATAACCTTTCATCCCTGTCTCCTTAAGACAGGCAGAGACAGAGACAGTCTATCAAATGATGTAACAGAGAAAGAGGCAGAAACAGCCAGACAGGACATCCTGACAGAAAAATAGAGACAGCTGGTCGTGCAGGCTGAGAAAGCCCGACAGATGGACTAAGCCAGATATTACACCTCCAGGTTTCCCAGGAGCCTGAATATCCCTGAACTCCAAGCTCTGAAATAACTTTAGATTTCTCATGATGAAACAACTCCTGAACGAAAAGTACAAATATCTGTTTTTTTAAAACATCTTTATTGGAGTATAATTGCTTTACAATGGTGTGTTAGTTTCTGCTTTATTACAAAGTGAATCAGTTATACATATACATATATTCCCATATCTCTTCCCGCTTGCATCTCCCTCCCTCCCACCCTCCCTATCCCACCCCTGTAGGTGTTCACAAACCACCTAGCTGATCTCCCTGTGCCGTGCGTCTGCTTCCCACTAGCTATCCAGCCTACGTTTGGTAATGTATATATGTCCATGCCACTCTCTCACTTCGTCACAGCTTACCCTTCCCCCTCCTCATATCCTCAAGTCCATTCTCTAGTAGGTCTGTGTCTCTATTCCCA
>NC_041234.1:39060647-39067207 GCF_002837175.3 Physeter macrocephalus | reverse complement strand
ATGGTCTGACTACCAGGTCACATGCTCTATGGGCCACAGAAGATATGACCCAAATTCCTCTAATTCCAGAGGACAGGGCTTCACAACAAACCATCCCTGTGGGTTGCTACCAACCTTCCTCAAGCCCAGGCCCCAGCCTCCATAACATCTCAACAAGCACGGTGTGACAAATGAGATCCTGATGAGACCCTGCAAATCCAAACGTGACCACTTTGTATTTCTATATTTCTAACTCCGCCCCACTCCCGCAAACATCATCAACACACTTCGACATTATCCAGGCAACGTATGTATTCAGAAGTAGAAAGAAATGTAAAATTTACTTGGGGCAACTGATGATAGAACAGTACTATCTAATAGAACTCTGCACTGATAGAAATGTTCCATATCTGTGCTGCAGACAGTACACTAGCTACTGTTTACATGCAACCACTGAGCACTTCAAATGTCGTGAGTACTGAGACACTGTATTTTCAATTTTACTTTTTAATCAATTTAAAGAGTCACATATGACTAGGGGCAACCATTTTGGAGAACGTACCTCTTACAGGAAGTCTCCTCACCTGTTGGTGGACCATAGCCACTTGCTTCATCCAAAACATTCTCTTCATGACTGCTTGGAAAATTTTAATTCACTTAGAGTCACCGTTCTTCAGAAAATTCCATGTACTTCAAACATGCTAATGAAATCAATCAGTTGCTTGTAGATTCCTATTTTTACCATCGCCTTATATTATTTTTATTTTTTAAATAATTGAGAGGTATTGCAAATGTAATGCATTCCTTTTATGTGATGAATACTTTTCAGAGACTTAAGGATCTTTTGGGTATTCAAATCTTTGCATGAATTTGCCCAGGTGGTTTTTAATCCCTTCCACTGCATCATAATACCCTGCTAGTCTTTAAAGCAAGTTTGATAGTTGAATTTTGCTACAATATGGAGTGTAATTATTCTTTGTTGTCTAATCTCAGAATCTAATCAAATCAATCGATGTGGAAAATGTGTTCACAGACTAAACCCAACTTTCCCCTGCACCTTTAGAACAAATCTTTCCCAAAGACTGTTCATATGTCAATTGGCTATTTGTTGTCTAAATAAATGATAAATTTCAGTTCTCTTGCCTACTAGAGAAAATGCCGCCTATCTTTAGAACATCATGAACAGACAAATTTGATTCCTGAAACTCAGATAAACACTTGAGGAAGTATAACATTCAGCCAACGTCTTGGTTGTTATTTCCTTACCACCATCAATGTCTTTGTATTTATTTATTCAAATGAGGAAGGAAGCTACAGTTTGATTAATATTGGTTGCCTAGACCATAAGTTCGAATTTGTTCCTTTGTAGATTGCAGCACCTTTGAAATTTCCACGTTGTGGGGCAGACCGTTGCCTATAGTTGTGGATTCAAAGAAGAGGTCTGTGAATTTGAGCATCTATGACATTTAGATGGTAACGGGAGTCAAGCAAGTAAACCGTGGAACATTGGGCAGGTGATACACCCCTTTCAAGATATTTATCCTGAATAAAGGGAAGGGCATCCAGGCCCAGGTAGCTGAGTGGACAAGGAAAGGGTGGAACCTTATGTGGGCCCATAAAATATGAATGTATTAGGAGTCATGTTACTAGCTAAATAGGTGATGACATTGAAACCTTGGATCTTGTTTCAATCCACTTGGTTCAATGGGGTTCTTACTGACCCCAATTCAAAATTTTATGTTTAATCCCATGGTTTGTGTTGTGTACTTATATAAAATAGGTGCATTTTGCTATTTGAACTCTCATCAGGCAGCTTCATGTCCAAATTCTGTGGCTGAGGCTTGGCAAGCACCTTCCTGTAGACCCTGTGGCTAGACACTCCCTCTTGTTTTTCTTTTCCTCTTAAAGAAGATGGTTTTCTTTTTCTAGCACATGATGGATCTTTCATTAAAATTTCAACATCATCTTTGTGCTGTTTATATATAGACCCTTTCCACAGTAGCATACTTTACACTTGTGTGCTATGTCCATCCCACCTACATCCCTGGGAAACTGCTTTCTCTTTCATAGGCCATTGTTTATGTCTCTTATGTCTTTGAACATGAATGCTAACCTTCATCTTTCTACAGCATCTGTCTCCGGAACACAACTGGAAGGGAACATAGGAGAAGAGGCTTTGTGTACTGAAGTGTAATAACCTTTCATCCCTGTCTCCTTAAGACAGGCAGAGACAGAGACAGTCTATCAAATGATGTAACAGAGAAAGAGGCAGAAACAGCCAGACAGGACATCCTGACAGAAAAATAGAGACAGCTGGTCGTGCAGGCTGAGAAAGCCCGACAGATGGACTAAGCCAGATATTACACCTCCAGGTTTCCCAGGAGCCTGAATATCCCTGAACTCCAAGCTCTGAAATAACTTTAGATTTCTCATGATGAAACAACTCCTGAACGAAAAGTACAAATATCTGTCCATGCCACTCTCTCACTTCGTCACAGCTTACCCTTCCCCCTCCTCATATCCTCAAGTCCATTCTCTAGTAGGTCTGTGTCTCTATTCCCATCTTACCCCTAGGTTTCTCATGACCTTTTTTTTTTCTTAGATTCCATATATATGTGTTAACATACGGTAATTGTTTTTCTCTTTCTGACTTACTTCACTCTGTATGACAGACTGTAGGTCCATCCACCTCACTACAGATATCTCAATTTAGTTTCCTTTTAAGGCTGAGTAATATTCCATTGTATATATGTGGCACATATATACAAATACCTCTTGATGAAGCTTTAATTTATCTGAGAAATTGAATCAGCTTAGTAGCGGTAAATGACAATCCAATATAAGCAAAATGATTCAGGGTGCAGAGAAGTTAGAATAACCAGGAAAAAAAGGAAAAAAAAGATATAATCTAAACCCATAGAGAGATGAGTGGTACCAACATAATCAATTGTGTAAATCTATGGTCTACAAATTGAGGCTGTGAAATTTATTTTACGGTCTCACTCTTTGTAAGAGGTAAGATTCTCAACTTCAGGGGTTTTTTTCTTCAAAAAAGATTTCACATCAGTTATTCTGCAGGAAAGTTGAGAAGAACGCAATGAATGAGAAAACACTTTATTTTTGCACATGAGGATGTTTTCATAACTTGACAGATTTACAAAAGAATATAAAAATGCACATATATATCCTGGCAGTTGAGGAAAATAAAATTACATTAATACCACCAACTACATTTATTTATAAACTGGCTCTATATCTTCATTAAAAAATTAAAATTGAAATCAAACATAGAAATAAAGAAAAGCATTTAGGGGACTCCCCTGGTGGCGCAGTGGTTAAGACTCTACACTCCCAATGCAGGGAGACCGGGTTAGATCCCTGGTAGGGAACTAGATCCCACATGCATTCCGCAAGTAAGAGTTTGCATGCCGCAACTAAGGAGCCCGCCTGCTGCAACTAAGACCAAGAACAAGAAAATAAAAAATAAATTTTTTTGAAAAAAGAAAAGAAAATCATTTATTGCCCTCAGGGAGAAAATAAGACACTATGAAATTACAACAGTATACTTCAAAATGTTGACCAACAGGTCGCGGAGCTTGATAACCAGATATAACTACTTCATATTACTCCACTTGCCTGGACTGATTTTCACCAGGGCAATAGAAAAGCTGAGAAAAGAACGATCAATAGGAAATCTACTTTGGTTTGGCAAAATCAGACTTGTTTTAATGTATAACATTATCTAAGAGGAAAAAAGAAAGTTAACGTGTTGTGTATTTATATCCAGACTCCTTTAAGGTTTATACTGTAATTGGAAGTCCCTAACTTATGCTGGGGTGACAATTACACAGTCCACACTGGCCTTCTTGTCACCTTAATTCAAGGTGAATTCTCTCATCTTGCATTTCATACTTATGACAATGAAAGAATAAACAAAGGCAAGCCCACACATGGTGGAAGCGAGGAAGAGAATCAAGGCAAACAATGGTTTTGTAAGTTTTCATGACATTTATATTCAAGAACTTCTAGAAATTATTCAAACCTGTATTACACGATGAAGACATTTTATTTAGATCTAATTCTATATAGAAAGCTTGGATTTTTGAAAGCATATAAAAATTACATTATCTTTCATCTTAAAATAACATAAAGATGACCACTGACATAGATCTGAAAGGATGGGTAGATTTGAGATGAGAGGATGTCTGACTAGAAGGGAGTAAACACGGGACAGAGTAGCAAGAGATGAAAACAGGCGACAGAAGACCAGGTGTATTTCATCCTGGTTTAGCTCATAATAATTATGCTGTTATTGCTGCCATGATCAGAGCTTCATAATGTCTTCCTGTGAGGAAAGACAACCTCTTCAATAAGTGGTGCTGGGAAAACTGGACAGGTACATGTAAAACTATGAAATTAGAACACTCCCTAACACCATACACAAAAATAAACTCAAAATGGGTTAAAGACCTACATGTAAGGCCAGACACTATCAAACTCTCAGAGGAAAACATAGGCAGAACACTCTATGACATAAATCACAGCAAGATACTTTTTGACCCACCTCCTAGAGAAATGGAAATAAAAACAAAAATAAACAAATGGGACCTAATGAAACTTAAAAGCTTTTGCACAGCAAAGGATACCATAAACAAGACCAAAAGACAACCCTCAGAATGGGAGAAAATATTTGCAAACGAAGCAACTGACAAAGGACTAATATCCAAAATTTATAAGCAACTCTTGCAGCTCAATAACAAAAAAACAAACAACCCAATCCAAAAATGGGCAGAAGAACTAAATAGACATTTCTCCAAAGAAGATATATAGATTCCCAACAAACACATGAAAGAATAATCAGCATCATTCATTATTAGAGAAATTCAAATCAAAACTACAATGAGATATCATCTCACACTGGTCAGAATGGCCATAATCAAAAAATCTAAAAACAATAAATGCTGGAGAGGGTGTGGAGAAAAGGGAACATTCTTGCACTGCTGGTGGGAATGTAAACTGATACAGCCACTATGGAGAACAGTATGGAGGTTCCCTTAAAAACTACAAATAGAACTACCATAAGACCCCGCAATCCAACTACTGAGCATATACCATGAGAAATCCATAATTCAAAAAGAGTCATGTACCAAATTGTTCATTGCAGCTCTATTTACAATAGCCAGGACATGGAAGCAACCTAAGTGTCCATCAACAGATGAATGGATAAAGAAGATGTGGCACATATGTACAATGGAATATTACTCAGCCATAAAAAGAAATGAAAGTGAGTTATTTGTAATCAGGTGGATAGACATGGAGTCTATCATACAGAGAGAAGTAAGTCAGAAGGAGAAAAACAAATACCGTATGCTAACACATATATATATGGAAATTATGAAAAAAAATGTTATGAAGAGACTAGGGGTAGGACAGGAATAAAACACAGACCTACTAGAGCATGGACTTGAGGATATGGAGAGGGGGAAGGTTAAGCTGTGACGAAGTAAGAGAATGGCATGGACATATCTACACTACCAAACGTAGGGTGGATAGCTAGTGGGAAGCAGCCGCATGGCACAGGGATATCAGCTAGGTGGTTTGTGACCACCTAGAGTGGTGGGATAGGGAGGGTGGAAGGGAGGGAGACGCAAGAGGGAAGAGATATGGGAACATATGTACATGTATAACTGATTCACTTTGTTGTAAAGCAGAAACTAACACACCATTGTAAAACAATGATACTCCAATAACGATGTTAACAAAAAATGAGTATGATTTGACAATCAAAGGAGTAAGAGAAGTCTTTGGAAAAACTGATAAAACCCTCAAAATATTTTTGTGAAATGCCTCCCTCTGTGCTGTGAAATTGAAATATGGAAATGTGAAAGATGTCATGTCATACAGTTTGTCAGAATAATTTCTTTCCTGCCAATAAGTCAATACTTGGTATTTATACTTAGTTAAGTCTAAGAATCAAATATAATTGTACTTATGCCTAATTTTTAACAATAAGATACACTATGTTCAGAACTTGTTTCTTTTTTAAAAACAGATAAGGTGTCACTGAAAGTTTAGTTACTATTTAACATGAAATTATGGGGCTTGTTGACCATGAATTTAAGTAGCCTTTTCCAATATTGCTAAATAATCAAAACCTTTTGTGGTCTTTTTGTCTATATACAATAGATTTTTGTTTGGGAGTGTAGGGAGTAGTAATTGTATGTGAAATTATAATACTGTTATGACTAGTAGAGAAAATCTGGATTGTACAGAAAAGTATGGCAAAGAAAATTAAGATTTGATAATTTGTAGTCATACGTGTGTACATGCATGTGGATATGTATAATGAAAAGCATGTTTTTAAAACATTTTATCTGGAGCATTTTTCTCACATTTTAAAATATTCTCGTAAAAGAATTTTTCATATCTGTATGGGTCATATATATATGTGCACCATTAATAATACTGAGAAAGAACGTCTCTCTATATACATATTTTCTCATGTCTCTACTTCCTGTGTATGATTTCTACTTAAGTAAGAGACTCCATAAATCTAACTGAAAGAGGGCCTGGGGGTGTTA
>NC_041234.1:39057441-39060637 GCF_002837175.3 Physeter macrocephalus | reverse complement strand
TGAGGTAAATTTTACATACAGTGAAATGTACAGCTCTTTGGTGTATAGTTTGGTTAAATTTAATACATGTATACAGCCTGGTAAACACCACAACCACCCCCCCTCCCATTTGAAATACAGAACATTTTTCCACGTTGAATCACTCAGTGGGCATGTTTTTCTTCAACCCTCCCACATGCCTAAAGTTGAAGTGGAATTCCTCTTCTTGGGGCAGGGCCTCCAGGCTGTGTTTGCTCTCACCAGGAGGTTGTTAGGGTGACAGAAACATTACTCTGGTTCTGATGATCGTCTTGTAGGTGCAAAGCCCAGTCGCCTAGTTTTAGCTTAGAGTTACTGCCTCAGCTCCCATCAACATGAAGGAGTGTGTCTCACATGTTCTCTTTCCTTTCAGAGGTTGAGCTTTTTATACCACCAAAGATCAACAAAAGAACCCAGTGGAAACTGAGCCTTGTAGAGTGACTCTGACCCCAGTTAGGAGGGCTCTGGCAGAGGAGGCTGCTTTCCTTCCACTCCTCACTCCTCGAGGCCTGGCTGTTGGGAAGTGGGAAGAGTAAGACCATCTACCTTAGCATGACGGAGAGCTGCTCTGTACAGCAGACCTCAGCAGACACCAATTCTATTTTATTTTGCATGTAATTTTAATCATTAAGCATGACTTTAAGCTTTAACCCATATAGCATCATTTTGTAAAAATTACTGTTCTTTTACTTAGTGCTGATTGGGAGCATATTTCTGGTATTTATGGTAATCAGGACATGGGGTTTCATTCCCAGCTACAGGTCGGAACCATACTGGGACCATAGACAAATCACATAATTGATTTGTGCCTCAGTTAATTGGGAATGCTTCGTGGCTGCTACCTCAAAAGTGTGAAGAAAAGTAAAATAATGTTTTTAAACTGTTTTATGTTCCTTGAGGAAAGCATTATACATAAACAACATCGCTATTAGTGCTCCCAACATTTGGTGACATTTAATCATTTAAATGACTTCACCTGGGCCGGCGAGAAAATGGCGTAAGAGTAAGACGCGGAGATCACCTTCCTCCTCACAGATACATCAGAAATACATCTATGCGTGGAACTTCTCCTATAGAACACCCACCGAACACTGGCAGAAGACCTCAGACCTCCCAAAAGGCAAGAAACTCCCCACGTACCTGGGTAGGGCGAACGAAAAAAGAATAAACAGAGACAAAGAATAGGAACGGGACCTGCACCAGTGGGAGGGAGCTATGAAGGAGGAAAGGTGCCCACACACTAGAAGCCCCTTCGCGGGCGGAGACTGCGGGTGGCGGAGGGGGAAGCTCTGGAGCCGCCAAGGAGAGTGCAGCAACAGGGTGCGGAGGGTAAAGAGGAGAGATTCCCGCACAGAGGATCGGTGCCGACCGGCACTCACCAGCCCGAGAGGCTTGTGTGCTCACCCGCCGGGGTGGCCGTGGCCAGGGAGCTGAGCCTCGAGCTTCAGTCGGATCCCAGGGAAAGGTCTGGAGTTGGCAGAGTGAAAACAGCCTGAAGGGGTTAGTGCACCACGGCTAGCCGGAAGGAGTCCGGTTGAAGTCTGGAGCTGCCTAAGAGGCAAGAGACCTTTTCTTCCCTCTTTGCTTCCTGGTGCTCGAGGAGAGGGGTTTAAGAGTGCCGGGTAAAGGAGCTCCAGAAACGGGCGCGGAGCTGCCGAAGAGACAGGAGACTTTCTTGCCTCTTTGCTTCCTGGGGCGCGAGAAGAGGGGATTAAGGGCACCGCGTAAAGGAGCTCCACAAACGGGCGCGAGCCGCGGCTGTCGGCGAGGACAGCAGAGACGGGTGTGGGACGCTAGGGTTGCTGCTGCCGCCACCAAGAGGCCTGTGTGCGAGGAGAGGTCACTCTCCAAACCTCCCCTCCCGGGAGCCTGTGCAGCCCGCCACTGCCGGGGTCCCAGGATCCAGGGACAGCTTCCCCGGGAGAACGCGCGGTGCGCCTCGGGCTGGTGCAACGTCACGCCGACCTCTGCCGCCGCATGATCGCCCCGCATCCGTACCCCTCACTCCCCCCGGCCTGTGCCAGAGCCCCCGAATCAGCTGCTCCTTTAACCCCGTCCTGTCTGAGCGAAGGGCAGATGCCCTCGGACGACCTACGTGCAGAGGCGGGGCCAAGTCCAAAGCTGAACCCCAGGAGCTGTACGAACAAAGAGGAAACGGGGAGGTCTCACCCAGCAGCCTCAGAAGCAGCGGATTTAATCTCCACAATCAATTTGAAGTGCCCTGCATCTATGGAAAACCTGAATAGACAGCGAAATATCCCAAGTTGAGGAGGTGGACTTTGGGAGCAAGATATACTATTATTTTCCCCCTTTTTCCTTTTTGTGATTGTGTATGTGTGTGCTGCTGTGTGAGATTTTGTCTGTATAGCTTTGCTTTCAGCATTTGTCCTAGGGTTAGACCGACCCGTTTTTTTTATAGAAATTTTTCTTCTTAATAATTATTTTAATAACTATATTTTATCCTACTTTATTTTGTCTTCTTCCTTTCTTCCTTCCTTCCTTCCTTTCTTGCTTTCTTCCTTCCTTCATTTCTTCCTTCCTTCCTTCCTTTCTTCCTTCCTCCCTTCCTTTCTTCCTTCCTTTCTTCCTTCTTTCACTCCCTCCCTCCCTCCCTCCCTCCTTCCTTCCTTCCTTTCTTTCCTTTCTATTTTTTCTCTATATCTTTTGAGCTGTATGGATTAAAGGCTCTTGTAGCTCCAGCCAGGCGTCAGGGCTGTGTCTCTGAGGTGGGAGAACCAACCTCAGGACACTGGTCCTCCTTTCTTTTCTTTACTTTCTATTTTTTCTCCCTGTTATTTTGAGCTGTGTGGATTAAAGGCTCTTGGCGCTCCAGCCAGGCGTCAGGGCTCTGTCTCTGAGGTGGGAGAACCAAGCTCAGGACACTGGTCCACAAGAGACCTCCCAGTTCCACGCAATATCAAACGGTGAAAATCTCGCAGAGATCTCCATCTCAACACCAAGACCCAGCTTCACTCAAGGACCAGCAACGAACAGTGCTGGACACCCTATCCCCAACAAAGAGCAAGACAGGTCTACAGCCCCATCCATTAGCAGAGAGGCTGCCTAAAATCATAATAAGGCTACCAACATCCCCAAACACACCACCAAACGTGGACCTGCCCACAGAAAGACAAGATCCACTCTCATCCACCAGAACAAAGGCACTAGTCCCCCCAAC
>NC_041234.1:39028625-39054342 GCF_002837175.3 Physeter macrocephalus | reverse complement strand
GACGGGAATAAAGACACAGACCTACTAGAGCATGGACTTGAGGATATGGGGAGGGGAAAGCGTAAGCTGTGACGAAGTGATAGAGTGGCATCGACATATATTCACTACCAAATATAAAATAGATAGCTTGTGGAAAGTAGCCGCATAGCACAGGGAGATCAGCTAGGTGGTTTGTGACCACCTAGTGGGGTGGGATACGGAGGGTGGGAGGGAGGGAGGGAGATGCAAGAGGGAAGAGATATGGGAACATATGTATATGTATAACTGATTCACTTTGTTGTAAAGCAGAAACTAACACACCATTGTAAAACAGTTATACTCCAATAAAGATGTTAAAACAAATAAGCTACAAAAATATATTGTACAACATGGGGAATATAGCCAATATTTATAATATTTTATAATAAATGGAGTATAACCTTTAAAAAAATAAAAAATAAATAAATGACTTCATCTGGAACTAAAGCAGAATGAAAAGCGAAATCTATCCTTTGATATTCTAAGCCTTCCTATGCTGACAGCGGTTATTTTGTAATATCTTGCCAGGTCATGTGCTTCCAGTTATAACTGGTTTGAGCCTCCTGTCACTACAGGGTGCATACTGACTATTTTTATTGTCTGTGAATGTTCTGCTAGAGTTAGCAGTGTTAGAGCTGGAACAGATTAGAATTTCTGAAACAGTACGGCGTACATTTGGGATGGTAAGCAGTGTGCATCATAGGCATGAACAGTAGTAAGTTACTCCTTTTTCTCCAAATGTTGCTTCTTTTAACATAGTGTTTTTGTCAGTATCTAGGCCATTTCATTCATTTTTCTTTATGGTGCTTAACTGACCTATGTCTTTTAGTTATTTTCGTTGAAGGAAATGAGAATGTTATCACTTTTCGCTGAGTCTAGAAAAAGCTCAGTTCGTTTTGACAACAGTTTTGTGGCCGACTCTTGGGTAAGGTTAACAATCTCTTTCATGCTTTTAATACCAGAACCAGAACTTTATTACTCTACGTAGACTAACAGGAAGTCAGAGTATAGGTATACCCAGAATTGTGTAATTAAAGATGCCTTTCTCTAATAGAGCAAAATATAAACTATAGAATCTAGGTGTGTTCACTGTATAATTCAACTTTTCTGTGTGTCTGAAAATTTTCACAAAATAATAGAAAAAGAAGAAGATCTATAATTAAGTGCCCAACATTGAAAGGTTGCAAGTGCTTTGTGACTACTCTTTGGTGTGGATTAATGAACATGGTAACGTATATGATATTTTAATATATTATAGTGCTCTTGCTATGGATAATAGTAAATGGGCCCATGCTGATGGGTTGGAAATAGAAGTAAATGTGCCTGTTTATAACGGTGTGACTTTGCATGGATGTCCACTTTCCTTGAAATACTGTATTGAAACAGCAAGACAGAATTTGTGTGAATACAAATTACTATCAATTACTCTCTCCTCTGAGCAAGATGGAATTTTATTCATTTGGAGAAGCAGCAGGTGGGAGCAGACCTTCCAAATTGAAGGCAAAGTCAAGGGCGAATTTATGGGGGGAATGCTGTGTATAGGCAAAGGAGAAACACCTGGGAGTGATGAATGCTTAATTTGGGGGAAAGATTCTGTCAAGTTCTAGAGAAGAGTATATAATTCTTCCCCCAAATTTGGGCTCTTCCCAAATTCATGTTGCAGGAAGCTAAAAGCCTCAGTTATTTAGTTTGTTCCATGGAATCAGCTTTGTTCAGATGCTCCAGACATCCAGAGGAAACTTGCAGAGGATTTTCTCCTGTAATCAAAGTGTAGTGTATATTTAGACTTTTTAAAAAACAGAGGCAGAAGCTCATGTTTTTATTATGCCTGTATGAGTATAGCTTGGTGTTATTTCTTAGTACTGCTGCATATTTTTAAATAAATTTATTTTTCGCATATATCTACATATATACACACATATATTTATGTGTGTATATACATACATGTGCACACATCTGAGGGATTTTTCATAGCCATAATTGAAGAGGATGTTTTTAAAAATAAACAAGACTGACGATTCTTAAGGCGACTACAAGTTTGGGAAGCAAAATTAGCTTTTTTTCCTCCTCCTGTGCCGGCCTATAACCTTCTTTGTTTCACTAGAAGCACCACCTGGACAAGTCCTTGGGAGTCTTTGGCTGTCCTTCCTTGTCTGTCATATTCAGTAGTAACTGAGTTGAGGATGAACATCTTAGAAGCTAGGTAACCATAAATGTCCGAGATATGTCTACAAGCCAAAGTTAATATGGTGATGTTTGGCAACCCTGAAGGCCTGCCCTTGATTCCTATTTTCTCTGTGCTTCCTCAGCCCTTGCCTATGCTTCATGCCTACAGTAGGCTGTTCCACCATTATTCTTAGTAGCTTTGAAGTCCCAGGAACTTCAAGACCAACAGATGGCCTCTTGGTATATGGAAAGAACAAACTCATGGGTCCAGCATCTTAATGTCCTTAAACAAAGTCATTTAATCTCACTGAATCTTGCTTTTCTATAACCTTGTGTGCCCCCTGGGATACCCTGGGTTTCTCAGACTTGGCACTGTTGATATTTTGGGTTACGTCATTCTTTGCTGTCCTGTGCCTATAGAATGTTTAGCAATATCCCTGGCCCCTACACAGTTGATGCCAGTACTACATAACCTCTACTCCTGTTATGATAACCACCAATATCTTTAGACATTTCAAGTCAATGTACCCAACTCCTAGCTGATTCCCTGATCCTCCAGGGTAAGGCTTAGTCCTTGCTGACTAAGCTCTTCTGTGGCTATTTTTGCTTCTCTACTCTAGCTTGCTGGTGCCAGCCAGGTGTGCTTACTTACCAGGCCTCCAGGGTGGAGCATTTAGGTCTTTCAAGGCTGTCTAGGCAAACCTGGAGGCTATGAGGGTGGTTCTGTAGGGCTTCTCCCTGGGAATGGTAGAGATGCCATCGCTCTCCTATGAGTGATTGAATGTGTGTGTCTTTGTGTGTACGAGTGGCTCAGGATCATAGTAAGGCATTTGGGCTCCTTTATAAGAGATAGAATTCTGCAAGATAATACTAGCTAACAACACTTGGGATCACCTCCTGGAGGCCACACACTGGTATTCAGATGTTTACCTCTGATACTTACATCAGCTGTGTGAGGTAGGCATTTGAATTCAATTTTACAGATGAGCAGACTCAGGTCCCACAGCTAGTTGGTAGAAAAACAGTTTCAAATCACAGAGTCTAAAGTGCATGCTCTTTCCACTATTTTATGCTGCCTGCCAGTGTTGGAGACAGGGCAGAGAATGTACTGGGGATTGTTCTAAAAAACTGAAGGTCCAATTATAAATTGCCCCGCGGGAAATACCACAGAACATGCTGGGCTCTGGAAGGGCTTCCCAGACAGTGAAGATTTTATGTTCCTTCAGTTCCTTAGTGGGGTTAGAATGACCAGCATGGACCAGCCTCCCACAAACCCACACTGAAGAACTGGCAGCCTTTATCCTGCACCCATTCCAGACTCCAGTTGTATACCCTGCAGGTGGATGGAGAATCCAGTCTGGTTGAAGAGGATCATCTGCTGCTTGAGGTGTCTGGAGAATGGCTGTGGGTTGCATCCTCATGACTTAGTGCTGATAACCCAAGACAAATCTGCCCCCAATTTTTTAAAGGGGGAAATCTATATAGCACCTATTCCCTGAAGAGGTTTTCCCTTAAGATACACATATGTTGCTCATAATACACCAGGCTTCAGCAGGCAGTCACCATGATGGCTTCGTAAGAACTGGTATCGAGACATAAATGACAACTGAAATTAAAAGAAAGTACAACTAATGCGGGCGGCAGACATCTTCGTCAGCTCTTTCCAAACCTTCACAGTCGGTGATCAAGTTTGAAATGCAGCAATGAGCCATGGCCGCTGAGGCGGTGCGCCCAGAGCCTGTGCTCCGCAACAGGAGAGGCCACAACAGTGAGGCCAGGGTACCGCAAAATATAAATAAATAAATAAATATAGAATGCTAAAACTAAAATTGGTAAAGCCCTTCAAAACTTTTCCATGGTCTCAAATATTACCATTAACTTTCATGTCTGTAAGATCAACCCCATCTGGGACTCACAATTCATCTACTTATTAGTTCATATCAGGCCAGCCTATACACTTGGGCACCTCATCTCCAATTTTGGATTCTACTGTTTTACAAGCTGATAGGGCTAATTACTTGAAAGCCCTCAAGTGATACTTCCAGCTTTATCACACAGATATGAGCAAATCTCCAAAACACTCACATAAACAGCCTTTACATGATCTGCAACTTGGAGACTTGGTTTCCTGAAATAAGGTTCAGAAAAATCTGCCCTTGAGCGTAGGGTAAAAAAAAGAAAAAAAAGTCTTACCAGATACAGTTAACAACTAACATCTGTAAAACTCCAGAGTGTTGATCCTTGAGTGGTTCCTCATCACATCCCCGTGTCTACTGGATATCCACTCCATCTGAAGACCTTCAACTGAGGATTCTTAGCAGTCTTCTAGGTGACACTGACTTCATAAGTGGACAGATTCCTCCCAAGATGACAGAGTAAGATTAATTTTCTGATTCTCTAAGACCTTTTTCTCCTCCTTTACTCTACTATTAATATTGTCTATCATTACACAGTGAGGTCTTCTAGCACATTACTGTGACCTTCCCTTATCTTTATTGTATTATTTTTTTACTCCTGTGATCTCCTTCAACCACTTAAGGAAAAACATCTGACATTCCCAATCAGAGCCTGCAGACAAAAGACACAAATGCTGCTCCTTTAAACACTCTTAAAGGCAGATTTCTTTTTGAAAGCCCCTTCTGATTTGTCAGTTTCCCTTACAGCATTAATCCCAACCTCCAGACTTTGAAAATGGGACACTGACCTCCTGCTGAGGTCATTACAATCCTATAAGCAAGTCTTACTCAATCAGGAGTAAGCTCCAATATTGGGGCCATCCTGGCCCAGATAGTCAAATTTGCTCGTGGTATTCCGATTGTTCATGATAGTCAGCCTGTTTTGTGCAACTGGTTAACTCTGCTAAATACAGTTTGTTTGTCTTGAGGATCACAAAATTGGCTTTCTCTTGCTGTGATAAATGATACTTATACTCCGGATATAGTCTGTGCCACACTGGCATACTATTTCTTACATAACATCTTATAAAACACCCATATGGCATATGCTAACTTATCCTGGGTGTTCACGATAATTGTTAGAGACTTTCAGATATGTAAATCTGAACATTCCAGCAGATCTTGTTCCCCTGGGGTGGCTGGGTGTGGAGGATTATCCAGTATCAGTCAAACCAATTTCTTTTTAAATATCTCCCAGGAAGAGTAACTGGTTCCCTATTCATATATGCTTTGTGAACTGCTATCCTCACATTAGGGAAAATAATAACTAGCAAGGATGCCCCAAAACTTGTCTTTGATTCTGACAAAAGTCATGTGGCTATCAGAAGTGAACGCAGCTAGATTCATTGCCTGGTTTTTACAATCTAGGCCCTTGACTTCAAGACTTGTTTGAAGGACTAATAATCATTGTGTTTTGTATGAATACTTGTTTTGCAGTTGGCCAGTGCATCCTGTCCAGAGTCTTAAATGCTATTGCACAGCCAATGTCACATCAGAGCATTCATCAATGCATTCTACAACAAAAGGAGCGGGAGAGATCAACCCATGTCCAACTAACGACTACATTCTCTAAATAAATTCCTCACCAGCAAAATCAGAGCAATGGTGCAAGTCTAGATAACATGGATTAAGGTCTTGTGGCCAAAGGGTGGTACTAAAAATGTCTCTTGACATCCAGGCTAGGGCATGTGATTCTCTCATTAGACATTAAAAAATCTCACAGAATGCCAACTTCAGATGAGATCATGAGGTCTCTTCACTCTGAGCTCATGTTAAGTGAGACACAACAAAGGCCGCTTCATAATATTTATTTCTAAGCACAGACAAAAGCAAGATCACTGTAAAAATCACCATATGTCCCTCTCCTAGCTAATATGAGTGACAGCTGGTTGGGGGGTTTTGCTTTTGTTTTTTTGCTTTGTGTGTTTTTTTGCTTTCACCAATTGTAGCTTTGCATTCACTGTAATCTACTCTCTCTCTACAAGAGGTTTATGAAGATAGTCAGAGGAATACCTGTCTTCCTGACAGTATGCAATCCAGATCAAAACTCTGCTTCATTAAGACCTCACCCAAATCACCTAAAACAAGTCCGAATGTTTCACTATACCTTTCCTATCACCCTCTTTCTTATATGGCCCACAGTTCCTCATTGTGTGTGTTCTCCTTCAATGCTAGGAAAAGTAAATCCAGCTTGTTCAACTACAAATGTGTTCCTGGTGGTCCTTAACTAGGAGGCATTGACATATTGTGTCACGTTAAACTTGATGACAAAGCAAAACGAAGAATCAGATGTGTTTACTACAATACCCCACATGCTAATATTTCTAACATAACTTTCAGTTCACAAAGACATTTATTTTGTATCCTTTCAACTGGCAATTACAAGGCCTTGAGACTGAGAAGAGGGCTGGCATACTGGTGGAGATATTGACAAGATGAACAGTAAAAAAAGAAATCAAACATAAAATATATTGAAAATAGATTTTCATGATAGTGGAATGGGAGAAGGAAGGAAAAGGTTGAGTTTTGGACAATGAGTTTGAGATGATGGTCTGACTACCAGGTCACATGCTCTATGGGCCACAGAAGATAAGAGCCAAATTCCTGAAATTCCAGAGCATAGGGTTTAATAACAAACCATCCCTGTGGGTGGCTAACAACCTTCCTCAAGCCTAGGCCCCAGCCTCCATAACATCTCAACAAGCACCGGGAGACAAATAAGATCCTGATGAGACCCTGCAAATCCAAACGAGACCACTTTGTATTTCCATTTTTCTAATTCCTCCCCACCCCAACAAACATCATCAACCCACTTTGAGGTTATACAGGCAACCTATGTATTCAGAAGTAGAAAGAAATGTAAAATTTTCTTGGGGCAACTGATGATAGAACACCACTATCTAACAGAACTCTCTGCACTGATAGAAATGTTCCATAGCTGTGCTGCACACAGTACAGTAGCCACTATTTACACGCAGCCATTGAGTAATTCAAATGTCGCTAGTGAGACTGAGAGACTGAATTTTCAATTTTGCTTAATTTTAATCAATTTAAATAGTGACATATGACTAGGGGCTACCATTTTGAAAAACTTACCTATTACAGGAAGTCTCCTCACGTGCTGGTGGACAATACTCAGCCAGTTGCCTTCATCCAAAACATGCTCTTCTTGACTGCTTGGAAAATTTTAATTCACTTAGAGTCACCGTTCTTCATAAAATTCCATGTGCTTCAAACATGTTAATCAAAACAATCAGTTGCTTGTAGATCCCTAGTTTTACCGTCACCTTGTATTATTTTTATTTTTTTAAAAAATACTTGACAGGTATCACCAATGCAATGAATTGTGTTTAAGTGATGAATACTTTTCAGAGACTTAAGGATCATCTGGGTATTCAAATCTCCCCATCTCCCCACGCCTTGAATAACAGGCTAAAAAACACAGTGAGTGGCACGGTGGGACAAGCTTTCCTCCTCATCCTTATCAGTCAAAAAGAAAAGAAAAAAGAATGAAGACAAAAAATAGGGACTGATATTGCATAATTGCCCAAAGTGGCAAATAGCATCAGTCACGGATTGTGAGAGTTTAAATGTTTATTAAATGAGTTTATTTCAGCTGTCACTGTGTGTACATTATTGAACATCTTTCTATTGTAAACAGCAAAAAGTAATTTAAGAATTTAAAGCTAAATGGGGAGGAAAACAAAAGCAGATCTCTCACTCAAGGTGTATTTTTAGATAAGTAGTCTCTGAATTTCCCAAGTGAGGATACCTCTCTTTAGATGAAATGGCATTCTAGCATTTAGCTCAAGAAAATGTAATTGGACATTGCTTAGAGAGTTTATATAAAGCAAGTGAAATTGTTACAGAAAAAATAAATAACAATTTTTACCTTTCTACTGAATCAATGACTTACACTTTCACCCAGTTTAGTTAATTTTTTAAAAAAATGTAATGAAGTCTATTTTTTGTAGTTGGGTAGATATACAGAGTATAAGGGAACACTGGGAAGGGGGGCAAAATGAGAAATTAAGGGCAAACATCAAAGGATGCAACAACAGCTTCCTGATTGAACTATTTCTTATAACTAACTGTTATGTAAATACTACTCTAATACTACTATATGGGTTTGGGATAATGAAGCCTTCAAAACCTCCTTAAAGGGTAAAATTGAATAACTCAATGAATGAATGAAGAAAAACAAAGAAAGTCAAAAGTAATTTGTTCACTGGAAGACAAAGGATAAAATCTCATTGGGAAGAGAATATAAACAAATGGTAAGGAAAATTCTTGTTTAAACTAAGTAAAACATTAAATCTGGTGATTATTCTTTTTAATTTATTTGTTCACCTTGTATGAACTTTTCACACACTTTCCAAGCATGTATTTATTATTTGTATGGATCCGTAAGCAGAGCTTTCCATTCTTTGACCTTCTTTAAACACAAAAATCACTCAATGAAATGCAAACAACTAGGGCATGTGAAAGGGAATGGCATGGGGCCAGTTTGCAAGTTAGCAGTAATCAGAAACAAACATATTCAAATCATGACTAGTGTATTTCTCCTTTTGTGACAAAAACACTTTCTACCTTATCCTTTTGATTGACTGGCTTGGACTGCTTGTCTTTTGATCCCATTTCCAGATGCCAAGTAATTCCCACTATAATCCAAAGGCATTCCGTTCCAGAGGTTACCAGTCCTATTCTTAAGTGGGAAAGAGTCTTTCCTAATACAATTTGAACATCAAAGATTTCTGAACAGCAAAGGCCATCAACTTGCTTAAAGAGAACTTTCTCTGGTGCATAAATAATTCATGACTTTATACCGCAGAAAAAGTATGTTTAGTACAGGAATAACCTCACAAAATTAATGTGCTTCCTTCCACTCCACCCCCAATATAGGGTGTTATAAGATTTGAAATGTTTCTTTGTGGTTAAACTGCTAGGGAAGTTTAAGTCTAACTAACATCAAGATATGCTTAAATTCATAAAAAGAAATGAAATTGGGTTATTTGTAGTGAGGTGGATGGACCTAGACTCTGCCATACAGAGTGAAATAAGGCAGAAAGAGAGAAACAAATGCCATATGCTAAAACACATATATGGAATCTATAAAAAAAATGGTTTGATGAACCTAGGGGCCGGACAGGAATAAAGACGCTGATGTAGAGAATGGACTTGAGGACAGGGGGAAGGGGAACAGTAAGCTGGGACGAAGTGAGAGAGTAGCATTGACATATACACACTACCAAATGTAAAGCAGATAGCTAGTGGGAAGCAGCTGCATAGCACAGGGAGATCAGCTTGGTGCCTGATGACCACCTACAGGTGTGGGATAGGGAGGGTGGGAGGGAGACACAAGAGGGAGGGGATATGGCGATATATGTATACATATAGCTGATTCACTTTGTTATACAGCAGAAACCAACACAACATTGTAAAGCAATTATGCTCCAATACATTTTTTTAAAAAAAAAGATATGCTTAGGTTGAAGAACAACCAATAAAAAGAAGATCATCAGTGTGGTCTGGGGGGTGTGCTCACATAGTGAGAAACCATGGAAACCAAGTAGTAGCTCTAAACACACCCACTGAAAGAGAAATGAAACTGTTACTTTAACATTCATTTAATCAAACTAAAGGAAAGACATACTTTAAGAGAGTTTAACTAAGAGTAGTAGAGAAGGTAGGCTCACAGTTTCTCTCCAAAGTCAATAGCTCTTTGTCTTCACAAAAATGATGGGCGGGGCAGGGGTCGTGTCGATGGATCCTAAACCAGGAGGACAGGTTGCCACATTAAGAGCCCAAATAGGTTCTACAGGTGTTTGGGGGGCTTCAAAATTTGTCCTCTTCATATGCTCAGATAAACAATCTCAAGTATTATGAGCTACAGTTCAACAAAGCCTCTGAGAGATTTGGTTACCAGAGATGGGCAAGCCTGGTTGGTCCCACAGAAAGGAGCTGGCATCTAGACCAAGCTAGTCATCCCTGACCCCAGGAAAGAGCTGCTCAGTTCTCTGAGCTTTTTTGCAGGGGTCCTACCTCTGGGCAACGCCCCTGTCGGTGGAGGAACAGGAAGTTACAAGACACATATATGGGGAAAACCACGTCTTGGTTTTCCAGGTTCACTACCTGTAGCTCCTGATCCTTTCTCAGGGAAAGCATCTGGTATCCTGTGTCCTTCCTGGAAACGGCTCTCCCAGCCCTGTCCAAAGAGGACAGGCGCAGGCGGAACGCGACGTTTCTCTGCCAGAGTAAGCTGACCCCCAGGCTGCAGGACTCGTTCAGTGCGTTGCACCGTAAAATGATGTGCTGGTTGGCATAGCACACCACCAGGTCCCAGCTGAAGTTGAAGCCTTCCCACCGCCAGCTGCACTGCTTGTCCCTGTGGAGTTGGCCCCCGCACCGCATGCTGTTGCCCTGGAGGTCGGACACGTAGACGTCCATGGGCCTGAGCTTTCTGGTTTGCTCATCCCGGTTTGGGGCAAGCCAATACTCTTTGTACACTGGAGTCAGCCAACTGGCAGGGATTAGCGCATCCTGGTGTATGAGGCGTGCTGATGTCAGGGGCCAGATTATGTAGGCAAGCCGCAGCTGATGGAAAACTGGCATGAAGGCTCTGCCCTGCTCGGTCTCCAGGAAAGGGGTGCCCCCCGACTCGCTCCTGGATCTGGCCAACCACGAGTCGGTGTCAGGCAATAGGGCACTGTGCGGGCCCCTCCATGTCGGCTGCAGCTGCAAGAACATCCACTTTTTCAGCATGGTGTACACGTCCATCTCCACCTCCATCACCAACAGATCTGAAGAGGCAATGACCTCTTTCATGAGATCCAGCCTGACTTCTCGCAATAGCTCCTCACTACACTGGGTCATCATGTTGTCCAGCAGCCACTGAAGACACATGCTCCTGATGTTCTGGAGTCCGTAGCTTTCAGCAGAGTAGTAGTAGCTGCACACGGTCTGGGCACTGACAGTCTCCTTCATGACCTCCCCGCACTGCTGAATCAGCTCGTCCAGCTGCAGCATGCTGGCTGTGGCCAGGATGGCCACGACTCTACCGGGTGGGATGAGCATGGAGTCTCGGTACAGGGAACCTAAAGCCTCGTGCAGTGCCTCACGATCAATGTTCTCGTCAGGCATCTGCAACTCTATAGTATCCATGGTTGTCTCCCGCCAAGCACCACTGAACATGCTAGCAAAGTAACCTGACTGGCACAAGTAGACCCTATGCAAGTTCCACTCCTCCCCCAGTGCGAGGATCCGCACGTCACTCTCTTCTCCTCTCAGGAAGAGTGCCTCATAAACGGACCCTGAACTATCTTTAGCATGTTTCCGGCGGGACACTTTTCTGAGCGGCCCTCCTGGGCATGTCTTCCGCTTGTGGCTGCCCTGACTGTTGGCGGGTCTGGCCTCTTCACTCTCCTTCCCTTCCACTCTCTCTGCCACTACTGCCTCCTCAGCCTCCTCCTCCTCCCCAGTGGCACCTGGCTCCTCTGGGGCACGCTCCCCCCAGTGCCATGGCATCCGACTGCTTCGTGCTTCCATGGCCTATACCTCAGCGATGCAGTGGACAGGCTTCCTCTCCAGGTGCCGTTGCCATGGGCACTAGCTCAGCCCAGAGTGCTGCTGGGTACAGATGACGTTTGCTCTAACGTCCTCTCGGACGCCAGGCTAAGCCACACCCACTAGGCCCCACCCCGCCTGATAAGGGCATTCCATACCAGGGATTCCACTCTGTGTATCTTTCCCTCCTGGGATGATTGCTTTCGGGCTCCCTTCATAGGATGATGGTGGAACAGAGGCCTTTGTGTGCGAATTTTCCCCATTAATTTCAAGAACACAATTCGCTCTTCCCCATCTAAAACAGTTAGTGATCATTCCTTTATGGAGAATTACATCTTGGTCCCAGATCTGTCCTCTAGGCACCTTAATTTCCATAATTAACTTCTTAGGCTATCTCATCACTTGAGCTGTAAAACCATTTTTTTGTGATAAATGTGGAAATTTTTGCCCCAGTGTGTGCTTTGGTCTTTTTTTTTTTTTTTGCGGTACACGGGCCTCTCACTGTTGTGGCCTCTCCCGTTGCGGAGCACAGGTTCCAGATGTGCAGGCTCAGCGGCCATGGCTCACGGGCCCAGTCGCTCTGCGGCATGTGGGATCTTCCCGGACCATGGCACGAACCCGTGTCCCCTGAATCGGCAGGCGGACTCTCAACCACTGCGCCACCAGGGAAGCCCTGGTCTTTAACGTTTGTTCTAAAATAGCATTGCCAGTTATAGAATCATTTAGAACTCCGTGTGTGCATGCACATGTGCGTCCAAATTAGGTTCTCAGAGCTCATGCCTCCATTTTCCATAGGCACACCAACCTTTAGTTTGGGGCAAGATCTTAAGTTCCCAAAACACTTTTAGCTTTTTTTAAAGTTCTTATTTTTGTTCCCACTACACCTGTTTGAACATCTTGAGCTCTCTGTTGGCACTTTCCTTGTTTCTTGCAAACAGCTACGCATTCCTCGTGGTTTGAGATCTGGGTCAAAGACCACCGTTTCTCACACCTCCAAGGCAGATATATATTTTCTTCAACTGTACTCCCATCAGGCCTTGATCAAACATTTCTCCCCATATGGCTGCAGTTATTTCATTGTATTGTTTTTCACCACTAGATTTCTGAATATTGGAGGCAAGAACTTTGGATTACCAGCACCAGACACAAGGCTTAGCAAGTAACAAACTTACAGTGAAAGAAAATGAGGATTGAATGGGATGGTTTTCCATTTTTGAGGAAATGAATAATATTAAATACTGCACTGACAAGTGTAATGTACTAAACAAATGATGTGTTGCAGAGAGATTCTGGATCTTTCAATGACAAGGAAAGTATAATATAAGGGAAAATACAAACAAACAAAAACCCCTTGAAAATGGCAAGCCTCTAAGGTCATTTGACCCTGCCTAAGCAGAAAGTTTACATAATTTGAATAGTGTAGTATAACCATAGGTTATATTCTAAATATTCTCTGTTATATAGCTTTACAGAGGAGCTGATAAGAGGGTCTACATAAAGGCTGGATATTCAGTGGTGCTTGGCGGGAGACAACCATGGATACTATAGAGTTGCAGATACCTGACGAGAACACTGATCGTGAGGCACTGAACGAGGATTTAGGTTCCCTGTACCGAGACTCCATGCTCATCCCACCCGGTCGAGGCATCGCCATCCTGGCCATAGCCAGCATGCTGCAGCTGGACGACCTGATTCAGCAGTGCGGGGAGGTCATGAAAGAGACTGTCAGTGCCCAGACCGTGTGCAGCTAATACTACTCTGCTGAAAGCTAAGGACTCCAGAACATGAGGAGCATGTATCTTCAGTGGCTGTTGGACAACAGGATGACCCAGCGTAGTGAGGAGCTATTGCGAGAAGTCAGCCTAGATCTCATGAAAGAGGTCATTGCCTCTTCAGATCTCTTGGTGATGGAGGTGGAGATGGACGTGTACACCATGCTGAAAAAGTGTTTGTTCTTGCAGCTGCAGCCGACATGGAAGGGCCCGCTCAGTGCCCTATTGCCTGACACCGACTCGTGGTTGGCCAGATCCAGGAGCGAGTCGGGGGGCACCCCTTTCCTGGAGACCGAGCAGGGCAGAGCCTTCGTGCCAGTGTTCCATCAGCTGTGGCTTGCCTACATAATCTGGCCCCTGACATCAGCACGCCTCATACACCAGGATGCGCTGATCCCTGCCACTTGGCTGTGTCCAGTGTACAAAGAGCATTGGCTTGCCCCCCTCCGGGCTGAGCAAACCAGAAAGCTCTGGCCAATGGACGTCTACGTGTCCGACCCCCAGGGCAACAGCATGCGGTGCAGGGGCCAGCTCCACAGGGACAAGCAGTGCAGCTGGCGGTGGGAAGGCTTCAACTTCAGCTGGGACCTGGTAGTGTGCTATGCCAACCAGCACATCATTTTACGGTGCAGTGCATTTTACGATTCAGCGCAGTGCACTGAACGAGTCCTGCAGCCTCGGGATCAGCTTACTCTGGCAGAGAAAAGTCGCGTTCGGCCTGCGCCTGTCCTCCTTGGACAGGTCTGGGATAGCCGTTTTCAGGAAGGACACAGGATACCAGATGCTCTCCCTGAGAAAGGATCAAGAGCTAGGGGTAGTGAACCTGGAAAACCAAAACGTGGTATTCCACATATATGTGTCCTGTATCTTCCTGTACCTCCACCGAGAGGGTTACGGCCCATAGCGAGGACCCCTGCAAAAAAGCTCAGAGAATTGAGCAGCTATTTCCTGGGGTCAGGGATGACCAGCTTGGTCCAGATACCAGCTCCTTTCTGTGGGACCAACCCGGCTTGCCCATCTCTGGTAACCAACTCTGTCAGAGGCTTTGTTGAACTGTAGCTCATAAAACTTGAGATTGTTTATCTGAGCATCTGAAGAGGACAAATTTTGAAGCCCCCCAAACACCTCTAGAACTCATTTGGGCTTTTAATGTGGCAACCTGTCCTCCTGGTTTAGGATCCATCGACAAGCCCCCCGCCCCGCCCATCATTTCTGTGAAGACAAAGAGCTATTGACTTTAGAGAGAAACTGAGCCTACCTACTCTACAAGTCTTAGTGAAACTCTCTTAAAATATGTGTTTCCTTTAGTTTGATTAAATGAATGTTAAAGTAACAATTTCATTTCTCTTTCAGTGGGTGTGTTTAGAGCTGCTACTTGGTTTCCATGGTTTCTCACTATGTGAGCACACCCCCCGACCACACAGATGATCTTATTTTTATTGGTTGTTCTTCAACCTAAGCATATCTTTTTTTTTAAACAAATGTATTGGAGCATAATTTCTTTACAATGTTGTGTTGGTTTCTGCTGTATAACAAACTGAATCGGTTATATGTATACATATCTCCCCATATCTCCTCCCTCTTGTGTCTCCCTCCCAACCTCCCTATCCCACCCCTGTAGGTGGTCATCAAGCACCAAGCTGATCTCCCTGTGCTATTCAGCTGCTTCCCACTAGCTATCTGCTTTACATTTGGTAGTGTGTATATGTCAATGCTACTCTCTCACTTCGTCCCAGCTTACTCTTCCCCTTCCCCATGTCCTCAAGTCCATTCTCTACATCAGCGTCTTTATTCCTGCCCCGCCCCTAGATTCATCAGAATCATTTTTTTATAGACTCCATATATATGTGTTAGCATATGGCATTTGTTTTTCTCTTTCTGACTTACTTCACTCTGTATGGCAGACTCTAGGTCCATCCACCTCGCTACAAATAACCCAATTTCATTTCTTTTTATGAACGGAAGCATATCTTGATGTTAGTTAAACTTAAACTTCCCTATAATTTTAACCCCAGAGAAACATTTCAAGTCTTATAACACCCTATATTGGGGGTGGAGTGCAAGGAAGCAGATTAATTCTGTGAGATTATTCTTTTACTAAATATACGTTTTCTGTGGCATACCGTCATGAATTATTTATGCACCAGAGAAAGTACTCTTTAAGCAGTTTGATGGCCTTTGCGCCTCAGAAGTCTTTGATGTTCAAATTGAATTATGAAAGATTCTTTCCCACTTACGAACAGGCCTGGTAACCTCTGTAACGGAATGCCTTTGGATTATAGTGGGAATTACTTGGCATCTGGAAATGGGATCAAAGGACAAGCAGTCCAAGCCAGTCAATCAAAAGGATAAGGTAGAAATTGTTTTTGTCACAAAAGGAGAAATACACTAGTCATGATTTGAATATGTTGGTTTCTGATTACTGCTAACTTGCAAACTGGCCCCATCCCATTCCCTTTCACATGCCCTAGTTGTTTGCATTTCATTGAGTGATTTTTGTGCTTAAAGAAGGTCAAAGAATGGAAAGCTCTGTTTAAGAATCCATACGAATAATAAATACACGCTTGGAAAGAGTGTGAAAAGTTCATACAAGATGAACAAATAAATTAAAAAGAATAATCACCAGATTTAACGTTTTACTTAGTTGAAACAAAAATTTTCCTTACCGTTTGTTTATATTTCTCTTCCCAATTAGATTTTATCCTTTGTCATCCTGTGAACAAATTACTTTTGACTTTCTTTGTTTTCCTTTCTTCATTCATTCATTGAGTTATTCATTTTTACCCTTTAAGGAGGTTTTAAAGGCTTCATTATCCCAAACCAACATACTAGTATTAGAGTAATATTTACACAACAGTTAGTTATAAGAAATAGTTCAATCAGGAAGCTGCTGTTGCATCCTTTGATGTTTGCCCTTAATTTCTCATTCTGCCCCCCTTCCCAGTGTTGCCTTATACTCTGTATATCTAACCAATTACAAACAACAAACTTCATTACATTTCTTAAAGAAATTAATTAAACCCTTGGAAAGAGTAAGTAATTGATTCAGTAGAAAGGTAAAAATTGTTATTTATTTTTTCTGTAATAATTTCACTTCCTTTATATAAACTCTCTAAGCAATTTCCAATTACTTTTTCTTGAGCTGAATGCCAGGATGCATTTCATCTAAAGAGAGGTATCCTCACTTGGGAAATTCAGAGACTACTTATCTAGAAATGCACCTTGACTGAGAGATCTGCTTTTGTTTTCCTCCCCAACTAGCTTTAAATTCTTAAATTGCTTTTTGCTGTTTACAATAGAAAGATGTTCAATAATGTACACACAGTGACAGCTGAAATACACTCATTTAATAAACATTTAAACTCTCAAAATCCGTGACTGTTGCTATTTGCCAGTTTGGGCAATTTATCCAATATCAGTCCCTATTTTTTGTCTTCATTTTTTTTTCTTTTCTTTTCGACTGATAAGGATGAGAAGGAAAGCTTCACCCACCTTGACACTCACTTTGTTTTCTAGCCTCTTACTCAAGACGTGGGGAGATGGGGAGGCAGAACCAGATGTACAGTCATGGTAATGCTACAGGAAACAACCACACTAAATAACAGCAAACTAAACACCACACCAAAAGCTTCTCCCACCGTGACACTCACTTTGTTTTGTAGCCTCTTAGTCAAGGCGTGGGGAGTTGTGGAGGCAGAACCTGATGTACAGTCATGGTAATGCTACAGGAAACAACTACACTAAATAACAGCAAACTAAACACCAACCAAAGGAGATGTACCCTTTTGGGATACAGTGCAGTCCTTGACAATGATGAGGATTTATCGCTGTCTCTGTCTTTCCCTCTCTGTATGTCTGTCTCTGTCTCTCTGTCATTCCCTATCTCTGTATCTATTGTCTCTGTCTGCATCGCTGTCTATCTCTATCTACCTCTGTCTTTGTCTACCTCTGCCTATGTCTCAGTCTGTCTATATCTGTCACTCTCTGGGTATCACTCTGTGTCCATGTGTCTCTTTCTCCATCTGTCTGTCTTTGTCTTACCCTTTCTGTCTCGGTCTGTCTCTGTCTCTGTCTCTCTCCTCTCTCTCTCTCCCTCCCCCCTCCCTCTCTCTCTGTCTCTGTATTTCTCCATCACTATCTCTAGGTCTACGTTTCAATGTGCCTCTCTTTCTCTGTCTCTGCATCTGTCTCTCAGTCTGTCTGTCTCTGTCTTCCTATCTGTGTCTATCAGCCTCTGACTGTCTCCCTATCTCTATCTGTAACCGTCGCTCTTGGTCTTACTTTGTACATGTGTCAGTCTGTCCCTCTCTGGGTCCGTCTTTCTCTATCTCCCTGTCTCTGTCTCTATCTATTTCTATCTGTCTTTGTCTGCCCCTTTCTGTGTATCCCTTTCTATCTGTCTCTTCTTGGGGAAGAGGGGTAATATCTGGCTCTGTCCATCTGTTGGGGTTTCTCAGCCTGCCCGACCAGTTGCATCTGTTTTTCTGTCAGGCTGTCCTGTCTCTGGCTGTTTCTGCCTCTGGTCTGTTACATCTTTTGATAGTCTGTCTCTGTCTCTGCCTGTCTTATGCAGACAGGAATGAAAGGTTATTACAATTCAGTACACAAACCCTCTTCTCTTAGGTTCCCTTCCGGGGGTGTCCCGGAGACAGATGCTGTAAGAAGATAAAGGTTAGCATTCATGTTCAAAGACTTAAGACACATAAATAAACAATGGCCCATGAAGGAGAAAGCGGTGTCCCAGGGATGTATGTGGGAAGGACACAGACAGCACACAAGTGTAAATTATGCTACTGTGGAAAGGGTCTATATATAAACAGCACAAAGATGACATTGGAATTTTAATGAAAGATCCACCATGTGCTAGAAAAAGAAAACCATCTTCTTTAAGAGGAAAAGAAAAACAAGAACAAGTGTCTAGGCACAGGGTCTACAGGAAGGTGCTTGCAAGTCTCAACAACAGAATTTGGACATGAAGCTGCCTGATGAGAGATAAAATAGCAAAATACTCCTATTTTATATAAGTACACAACACAAACCATGGGATTAAACAAATTTTGAATTGAGGTCAGTAAGATAAACATTGAATAAGTGGATTGAAAGCAGATCCAAGGTTACAATGTCATCACCTGTTTAGCTCGTAACATGACTAAGACATTCATATTTTATGAGACCACATAAGGTTCCACCCTTTCCTTGTCCACTCAGCTACCTGGGCTTGGATGCCCTACGCTTTATTCAGGATAAATCTCTTGAAAGGGGTGTATCACCTGCCCCATGTTCCAAGGTTTACTTGCTTCATTCCCGTTACCATCTAAATGTCATAGAGTCTCAAATTCACAGACCTTTTCTTTGAATCCAGAACTATGGGCAATAGTCGGCCCCACAAGGTGGAAGTCTCAAAGGTGCTGCAATCTACAAAGGAACAAAATGGAACTTATGGTGCAGGCAACTAATAATAATCTACCTATAGCTTCCTTCCTCATTTGAATAAATAAATAGAAAGACATTGATGGTGGTAAGGAGATAACAACCAAGACGTTGGCTGAAAGTTTTTCTTCCTCACTGGTTTGTTTGAGTTTCAGGAATCAAATTTGTCTGTTCATGGTGTTCTAAAGATAGGTGGCGTTTTCTCTAGTAGGCAAGAGAACTAAAATTTACCTCATTTATTTAGACAACAAATAGCCAATTGATATATGAACAGTCTTTGGGAAAGATTTGTTCTAATCGTGCAGGGGAAAGTCTGGTTTAGTCTGTGAACACATTTTCCACATCGATTGATTTGATTAGATTCTGAGATTAGACAACAAAGAATAATTTCATACCATATTGTAGCAAAACTCAACTATCAATCTTGCTTTAAAGACTAGCAGGTTAATATGATGCAGTGGAAGGGATTTAAAACCACCTGGGCAAATTCATGCAAACATTTGAATACCCAAAAGATGCTTAAGTCTCTGAAAAGTATCCATCACATAAACACAATGCATTACATTGGCGATACCTAGCAATTATTTTAAACATAAGAATAAAAATAATACAAGGCGATGGTAAAAATAGGAATCTACAAGCAACTGATTGTTTTCATTAGCATGTTTGAAGCACATGGAATTTTAGGAAGTTCGGTGAGTGTACTCACGAGGAGCATAATTTGGATGAAGGCAAGTGGCTGAGTATGGTCCACTAGCAGGTGAGGAGACTTCCTGTAAGAAGTACATTCTCCAAAATGGTAGCCCCTAGTCACATGTGACTATTTAAATTGAATAAAATTAAGTAAAATTGAAAATTCAGTCTCTCAGTCTCACGACATTTGAAGTGCTCAGCGGCTGCATGTAAACAGTGGCTACTGCACCGTGTGCAGCACAGATATGGAACATTTCTATCAGTGCAGTGAGTTCTGTTAGATAGTGCTGTTCTATCATCAGTTGCCCAAAGAAAATTTTACATTTCTTTCTACTTCTGAATACATAGGTTGCCTGGATAACCTCGAAGTGTGTTGATGATGTTTGTGGGGGTGGGGAGGAGTTAGAAATATGGAAATACAAAGTGGTCACATTTGGGATTTGCAGGGTCTCATCAGGATCTCATTTGTCTCACCGTGCTTGTTGAGATGTTATGGAGGCTGGGTCCTGGGCTTGAGGAAGGTTGGTAGCAACCCACAGGGATGGTTCGTTCTGAAGCCCTGTCCACTGGAATTAGAGGAATTTGGGTCTTATCTTCTGTGGCCCATAGAGCATGTGACCTGGTAGTCAGACCATAATCTCAAACTCATTGTCCAAAACTCAAACTTTTCCTTCCTTCTCCCATTCCAATATCATGAAAATCTATTTTCAATATATTTCATGTTTGATTTCTGTTTTTACTGTTCATCTTGTTAATATCTCCACCAGTATGCCAGAGCTCTTCTCAGTCCTGGTTTAGTCTGTGAACACATTTTCCACATCGATTGATTTGATTAGATTCTGAGATTAGACAACAAAGAATAATTTCATACCATATTGTAGCAAAACTCAACTATCAATCTTGCTTTAAAGACTAGCAGGTTAATATGATGCAGTGGAAGGGATTTAAAACCACCTGGGCAAATTCATGCAAACATTTGAATACCCAAAAGATGCTTAAGTCTCTGAAAAGTATCCATCACATAAACACAATGCATTACATTGGCGATACCTAGCAATTATTTTAAACATAAGAATAAAAATAATACAAGGCGATGGTAAAAATAGGAATCTACAAGCAACTGATTGTTTTCATTAGCATGTTTGAAGCACATGGAATTTTAGGAAGTTCGGTGAGTGTACTCACGAGGAGCATAATTTGGATGAAGGCAAGTGGCTGAGTATGGTCCACTAGCAGGTGAGGAGACTTCCTGTAAGAAGTACATTCTCCAAAATGGTAGCCCCTAGTCACATGTGACTATTTAAATTGAATAAAATTAAGTAAATTTGAAAATTCAGTCTCTCAGTCTCACGACATTTGAAGTGCTCAGCGGCTGCATGTAAACAGTGGCTACTGCACCGTGTGCAGCACAGATATGGAACATTTCTATCAGTGCAGTGAGTTCTGTTAGATAGTGCTGTTCTATCATCAGTTGCCCAAAGAAAATTTTACATTTCTTTCTACTTCTGAATACATAGGTTGCCTGGATAACCTCGAAGTGTGTTGATGATGTTTGTGGGGGTGGGGAGGAGTTAGAAATATGGAAATACAAAGTGGTCACATTTGGGATTTGCAGGGTCTCATCAGGATCTCATTTGTCTCACCGTGCTTGTTGAGATGTTATGGAGGCTGGGTCCTGGGCTTGAGGAAGGTTGGTAGCAACCCACAGGGATGGTTCGTTCTGAAGCCCTGTCCACTGGAATTAGAGGAATTTGGGTCTTATCTTCTGTGGCCCATAGAGCATGTGACCTGGTAGTCAGACCATAATCTCAAACTCATTGTCCAAAACTCAAACTTTTCCTTCCTTCTCCCATTCCAATATCATGAAAATCTATTTTCAATATATTTTATGTTTGATTTCTGTTTTTACTGTTCATCTTGTTAATATCTCCACCAGTATGCCAGAGCTCTTCTCAGTCCCAAGGCCTGGTAATTGCGCGTTGAAAGGATACAAAATAAATGTCTTTGTAAAAGGAGATTTATGTTAGAAATATTAGCATGTGGGGTTATTGTAGTAAACACATCTGATTCTTCGTTTTGCTTTGTCATCAAGTTTAACGTGATACAATATATCAATGCCTCCCAGCTAAGGACCACCAGGAACACATTTGTAGTTGAACTAGCTGGTTTTACTTTTCCCTGCAGTGAAGGAGAACACACACAATGAGGAACTGTGGGCCATTTAAGTAAGAGGGTGATAGAAAAGTGAAATTAAACATTCGGACATGTTTTAGGTGATTTGGGTGAGGTCTTAAGGAAGCAGAGTTTTGATCTGGATTGGATACTATCTGGAAGACAGGGTATTCCTATGACTGCGTATCTACATAAACCTCTTTTATAGAGAGAATAGATTAGAGTGAGGTTGAAGCTGCAATTGGTGAAAACAAGCAAGGAAGCAGAAAAACAAAAACAAAACCCCCCAACTAGCTGTCACTCATATTAGCAAGGGGAGGGATATATGGTGATTTGTACAGTCATCTTGCTTTTGTCTGTGCTTAGAAAAGAAATTATGAAGCGGCCTTTCTTGTGTCTCACTTTATCATGATCTCAGAGTGAAGAGATCTCATGATCTCATCTGAAGTTGGCATTCTGTGAGAATTTTTAAGGTCTAAAGGGAGAATCACATGCCCTAGACTGGATATCAGGAGACATTTATAGTACCCCCCTTTAGCCACAAGACCTTATTCCATATTATCTAAACTTCCACCATTGCTCTGATTTTGCTGATGAGGAATTTACGTAGAGAATGTACTCTTTAGTTGGACATGGGTTGATCTCTCCCTCTTCTTTCGTTGTAGAATGCATTGTTGAATGCTCTGATATGACATTGGCTGTGCAATAGCATTTAAGACTCTGGACAGGATGCACTGGCCAACTGCAAAACAAGTAATCATACAAAACACAATGATTATTACTCCTTGAAACAAGTCTTGTAGTCAAGGGCCTAGATTGTAAAAACTAGGCAATGAATCTAGCTGTGTTCACTTCTGATAGTCACTTGACTTTTGTCAGAATCAAAGACAAGTTTGGGGCCATCCTTGCTAGTTATTTTTTTCCCTAATGTGAGGATAGCAGGTCATAAAGCATATATGAAAAGGGAATCAGTTACTTTTCCTGGGAGATTTTTTAAAAGAAATTGGTTTGACTGTTACTGGATAATCCCCCCCACCCAGCCACCCCAGGGGAACAACATCTGCTGGAATGTTCAGTTTTACATATCTGAAAGTCTCTAACAATTATCCTGAACACACAAGATAAGTTAGCATATGCCATATGGGTGTTTTATAAGATGTTATGTAAGAAATAGTACCCCAGTGTGGCACAGACTATATCCGGAGTACAAGTATCATTTATCACGGCAAGAGAAAGCCAATCTTGTGTTCCTCAAGGCAAACAAACTGTATTTAACAGAGTTAACAAGTTGCACAAAGCAGGATATCATAAAGAAACAGAATACCATGAGCAAATTTGACTATCAAGGCCAGGGTGGCCCCAATATTGGGGCCTATGAGTTTGGGAAAGCCTTACTGATGGCTTGGCAAATGTGTCTCCCTTATAGAAAACAAGTATGTGTCCTTTAAGCTAGGTGAAAGGAATGTTAGTCATTTGGCTCTTTCTGGATCTGGAGCTTAGCCACAGAGTTCCATATGGGAGTGAATTATTTGGTAGACCTGGAAATAGCACTTTCGCCAGAGGTGCCTTCTTGCTGCCCTGAGCTCTGTGTTCAATATTCCGAATGGAGTGAATGAAGCCTTGTGCAGAGAGCACCGCCAGGCTCCTTTCCCAGATGTGCACGTGCATCTGACGAGCTAAGTGAAAGCAACGTGACGTCCACGATTCTTACGGGATCAGGCAGTTATGAGCCGGCTCCTACCAAGCAGGTTCTGAAAGGTTTATGCCCCTTTTCCCAACACGCCAGTCCCCGGTTAATGCAAACAGCACTAAGTTCCTTGTTTCTCAGGGTGGTAACTAGTGACAGCCTTTCAAAATGCCTAGGAAGGCAGTTTCTCACAGGGTAAATGGGATGTGTAACTGAGAGTCTTGATGAGGGAAATTTCAAATGCGGAATTCGTTCAGTATAAAGGGAATTGGACACTGGTCCAGGGAGCATGCAGTGTCTTCAGTCACAGACATCCTCTGCCACTGTGGTGCATCGGCTCCCTCAAAACACTCTGCTCTCATGGAGCAATCTGTAGAGAGTAGCAGTAGACTAGCAGGTTGAGCGCATCACCACAAAACATTGCCAGTTTTCAATACGAAACCCTGTGGAGACAGAAGGGTTTGCAAACTTTTCTCCCACGAGGGTTCCTTCAACAATAGAAGCTCATACCGAGTGCAGTGACACTCGGTGATGAGCGGTGTGAACTAAAATCTTATCATTTGTGCATGCTTCTTGGAGGTGGAGCTTAGCGCAGGGTGCTCCAGGGGACAGGACAAGAAAGCCTTTCAAAAGCAAGTTGGAAGATACTGCTCCTACAAGGAAGGCAGTAGTTGGTTCATTGCTGCATGCGGGAAAGAAATCCTGGGTTCATGCTGTTCCTCGAGTGCGGGAAGTCCTTACTGACTGAGGAGTGAGGGGACTTGTGTTCACACAAAGCGGTTACAATCACAGGACAGAACACTGAAAACTCTTCTTGGCACTGTGTCCTCAAGTCCATTGCGAGGGAGGACTCAACCGTGGCACGGGGAAAGAGTTTGTCCCCAGTTCAGAAATGCATATGACTGAGGTGGGCCAGACGGAAGCAATGGTATACCATGTTGCTTTCCGTGCAGGAAACACATAGGCCAAGGGTCTAGAATGTAGTAAAACCTATTGGAGACCTGTGGTACCCGGTTTCCACAAGGGCTCCCATAAGCTGCACTAAGCGCTCGGTTCTGAAGCCCACAGGGAGCAAAAGCTTTTAAAGGCACTTGGCCACATGCTGCTTGCCCACCTTGGCAAAGGATGGTACTTTCGCTCAGTAGGTGGATGGCCCACGTGGAACACAAATTTCATTCACTCCTTGACCACTGAACCTAGTGGCAGAGGCAAAACCTGGGTCTTTTCAGAGGCTTCGCCACCAAGCCTTTGGAGAGTCACCTGCCTTTGAATTGAAGCTCCACACAAGCGGGGACCTCAGGCCCAGGGGCAGCTTGTGCTTTCTCCACCTGCCTGTCATGAAGACGGCACTAAGGAACGGGATCCCTTTGATGTCAGCACTCGGCACCAAGGTTTCTCGAGAGTGCTCCTTCAGTGACCAGAAGCGATCCCTTATGAGGGACACATGCAGCGATTACTTTTGAATCTTCCAAACCCAGACACTGTACCTCTTAGGTCTTTGGAAGCTGAGCGAAGCTAACAAGGTGCGCTGAAGCCCCATGGGCAAAAAGAGGCTCATGGATCTCAACAGGAGGCCTGTTGAAATGTGTGGCTCCTAGAAGGATTGCAGAAGTTCGTTATGGGCTATCCGAAAGAAATGTGATACAGGCTGATAGAAATCCCTGGAGTGGTCCCATACTGAAAGTGTCATGCATGCACGGGGTTGTTTCTTCTACATACCCAAACCCCACATATACCTAACCGACATGTGCCCCTGCTCCACGCTAGGCATGGTAAACCCACGTTTGGCAAAACCTTACAGATAACCTGGCAAATGTGTCCCCCAAATGGGAAATGCTTATGTGTCCTTCACGTTTGCTGAAAGGAATCGATGGAAAATGAATTATCTGCAGTTGTGTGGCAGTGGCAGTCTTGAGGAAAAAAAAAAGTTGAGTTGTGAGGCAAATAAAAGGCCACTTTGCTATGGTTGAACATGGCCCGGGGTCTCATAAGTTTAACTGTTCAGTGTGAGAGGTCTCATGTGGCTACAGTCTATGTATCTACCTTTGATAACAATGTGGAATATTGGGAAGACCCTGATGTTTACAGTCAAAGGGACCGAGATTGACTCCAGAAATTACTAGCTATGTCTTAAGGGAAAGGTTAACCTCTCTGATTCTCACTTTTCCCATCTCGAATGAGAATATAAGAATGCCTACCTGGTATGGTGTTTGTGAGGGTCAAATGAGAAAAATGCATATAAAGTGCTTGCAATATTAAAG
>NC_041234.1:39024389-39028521 GCF_002837175.3 Physeter macrocephalus | reverse complement strand
AATCGGAACAACTGGGTTTAAATCTTTGTCATGATGTCCATTAGATTGTGTTGATGTCTTAAATTTGCCCTAAGCAACACTGGGTTAGTGTAAAGCAGTCTATGAACAAGTATTTACTCATAGCATCACACCTGACTTGGCAACATTGGAGAGAATGTTAAAATGTCATGGGAAGTTCACCCATTTCTTGAGAAATAGAAATAAGATATATTACTTCCAAACTACTAGAGGGAATAAGGTACTAAAGAACACTCAGTCCATCCTACAGAGACTCAATCATTGCAGTACAAAACAGAAAAAGAGTATAATACGTGAGAAATGTAGGGGAAAAAATCACAATAAATAGGAAGCAGAAATAAGATGACAGAAACAACTGAAAGCTACAGATTACTAGAAAAATTCAAAATGGAGCCGTATGATCTTTCAAAGAGCACTATCTAAATCATAAGGGCATGGAAGGGTCAAAAGTATATAGTTGTGAACATTATTTTAATGATTATTTCAGTTCTTAAATGATTAAAAAGAGGGATTCAGGGCTAATGGGTGTGATTATAATTCTGAAGGCTCAAAATATACATATGCCAAAAATTCACTGAATTTGACAAATTCACAGAGTGGGAACTTTTAGTGTCTCTCTCAGTAACTGATCGACTTAGAAAACAATAACTATGAGCAATAAGGAAGATTTGAAGAACCCTATTAAAATCTTGATCTAATGGGTATGTACAGAATACTAGGTCCAAAGATTAGAGAATATATATACTTTGGAAGCACAATTGGATATGCACAGAATACTAGGTCCAAAGATTAGAGAATATATATTCTTTGGAAGCACAATTGGAACATTTAGAAAAGCTGATCATACACTAGGCCACAAATATGTCAGCAATTTTCAAAAAAGAGTTGTGAAGGTGGAAACCACACTCTCTGAACACAATGTAATTAAGTTAAAAAATAATAAACCAAGGAAAACAGAAACAAACCACTTAGGGTGGGAACGTTTAAAAATATGACCTGAATCAAGTGATATATATGACCAACAAGGGATAAATTGTAATTATTAATCATAATAGAAATTAGGAAATATTGCAACCAAATGATAAAAAAATGCAAGAAAGTGGAAGGAAGGGACATTTAACAAAATTAAATACAGAGAACAGAAGAAAAAATCCATAAAGAAGTTCAAGCAAACCAAACGCTTGTTGTTAGGAAATGCAAAAGTAATGGATAAATGTATAGCAACAGTCACTGTGAGAGAGACAGAGAGAGGGACACAAGTAAAAGATATTGACCTGAATCAAGTGATATATATGACCAACAAGGGATAAATTGTAATTATTAATCATAATAGAAATTAGGAAATATTGCAACCAAATTATAATGAAAATAGCACCTATAAAATCTTGTGGAATACACCCAAATGGTAGTTAGAGGGACATTCATAACACGAAATGCATGTATTAGAAAAGCGGAAACATTCGGATAAGTAGATATTTATGTAAGTAGCATATCACTTAATTTGAATTAATTTAAATTACTTAATTTTAAAGCAGATGAAATAAATAATTTTCTCAACCCACCAAAATTAAATCAAATAGAAACAGACTGATTATTTCTGTAATAAAAGTGTAATCCATCATAAATACGGAGCGCTAAAACTAAAATTGGTAAAGCCCTTCAAAAGTTTTCCATGGTCTCAAATATTAACATTAAATTTCATGTCTGTAAGATCAACCCCACTGGGACCCACAATTTATCTACTTATTAATTCATATTAGGACACCCATACACTTGGGAACCTCACCCCCAATTTTGGATTCTACTCTTTTTACAAGCTGATAGGGTTAATTACTTGAAAGCTCTCATGTGATACTTCCAGCTTTATCACACAGATATGAGCAAATCTCCAAAACACTCACATGAACAGCCTTTACATCATCTGCAACTTGGAGACTTGGTTTTCTGAAATAAGTGTCAGAAACATCTGCCCTGAGCATAGGGTAAAAAAAAAAAAATGTCTTACCAGGTACTGTTAACAACTAACATCAGTAAAACTCCAGAGTGTTGATCCTTGAGTGGTTCCTCATCACATCCCCCTGTCTACTGGATATCCACTCAATCTGAAGACCTTAAACTGAGGATTCTTAGCACTCTTCTAGGTGACACTGACTTCAGAAGTGGACAGATTCCTCCCAAGATGACAGAATAAGATTAATTTTCTGATTTTCTAAGACCTTTTTCTCCTCCTTTACTCTACTGTTGATATTGTCTATCATTACACTGTGATGTCTTCTAGCACATTACTGTGACCTTCCCTTATCTTTATTGTATTATTTTTTTACTCCTGTGATCTCCTTCTACCACTTAAGGAAAAACATCTGACATTATCCATCAGACCCTGCAGACAAAGGAAACAAATGTTGCTCCTTTAAACACTCTTAAAGACAGATTTCTTTTTGAAGGCCCCTTCTGAATTGTCAGTTTCCCTTACAGCATTAATCCCCACCCCCAGACTTTGAAAATTGGACACTGACCTTCTGCTGAGGTGATTACAATCCTATAAGCAAGTCCTACTCAATCAGGTGTAGGCTCCAATATTGGGGCCATCCTGGCCATGATAGTCAAATTTGCTCATGGTATTCCGTTTGTTCATGATAGTCAGCCTGCTTTGTGCAACTGGTTAACTCTGCTAAATACAGTTTGTTTGCCTTGAGGAACACAAAATTGGCTTTCTCTTGCTGTGATAAATGATACTTATACTCCGGATATAGTCTGTGCCTCACTGGGGTACTATTTCTTACAAAATGTCTTATAAAACACCCATATGGCATATGCTAACTTATCTTGTGTGTTCAGGATAATTGTTAGAGACTTTCAGATATGTAAAACTGAACATTCCAGCAGATGTTGTTCCCCTGGGGTGGCTGGGTGGGGGGAATTATCCAGTAACAGTCAAACCAACTTTTTAAAAATATCTCCCAGGAAGAGTAATTGAGTCCCTATTCATATATGCGTTGTGACCTGCTGTCCTCACATTAGGGAAAATAATAACTAGCAAGGATGGGCCCAAACTTGTCTTTGATTCTGACAAATGTCATGGGGCCATCAGAAGTGAATGCAGGGAGATTCATTGCCTGGTTATTTAATCTAGACCCTTGACTTCAAGACTTGTTTCAAGGACTAATAATCATTGTGTTTTGTATGATTTCTTGTTTTGCAGTTGGCCAGCGCATCCTGTGCAGTGTCTTAAATGCTATTGAACAGCCAATGTCACATCAGAGCATTCATCAATGCATTCTACAACAAAACAAGCGGGAGAGATCAGCCCATGTGCAACTAAAGACTACATTCTCTAAATAAATTCCTCATCAGCAAAATCACAGCAATGATGGCAATCTAGATAACATGGATTAATGTCTTGTGGCCAAAAGGGGATACTAAAAATATCTCTTTACATCCAGGCTAGGGCATGTGATTCCCCCATTAAACATTAAAAAATCTCACAGAATGCCAACCTCAGATGAGATCATGAGATCACTTCACAATGAGATAATGAGAAAGTGAGACAAAAGAAAGGCTGCTTCATAATTTTTTTTCTAAGTACAGACAAAAGCAAGATCACTGTACAAAACACCATATATACCTCTCCTAGCTAATATGAGTGGCAGCAAGTTGGGGGATTTTTGTTTTTGTTTTTATTTTTTTTTGCTTTGTTTGTTTTCAACAATTGCAGCTTCAACCTCATTCTAATCTATTCTCTCTATACAAGAGGTTTATGAAGATACTCAGTCATAGGAATACCGTCTTCCTGACAGTATCCATTGCAGATCAAAACTCTGCTTCCTTAAGAGCTCACTCAAATCATCTATAAAAAGGCCAAATGTTTAATATCCCTTTTCTATCACCCTCTTACTTATATGGCCCAGAATTCCTCATTGTGTGTGCTCTCCTTCACAACAAGGAAAAGTAAACCCAGCTTGTTCAACTACAAATGTATTCCTGGTGGTCCTTAGCTGGGAGGCTTTGACATATTGTGTCACGTTAAACTTGATGACAAAGCAAAAAGAAGAATCAGATGTGTTTACTACAATAACCCCACATGCTAATATTTCTAACATAACTTTCAGTTCAC
>NC_041234.1:39017314-39024133 GCF_002837175.3 Physeter macrocephalus | reverse complement strand
CTGGCATACTGGTGGAGATATTAACAAGATGAACAGTAAAAAAAAGAAATCAAATATAAAATATATTGAAAATAGATTTTCATGATATTGGAATGGGAGAGGAAAGGGAAAGTTTGGGTTTTGGACAATGAGTTTGAGATGATGGTCTGACTACCAGGTCACATGCTCTATGGGCCACAGAAGGTAAGACCCAAATTCATCTAATTCCAGAGGACAGGGCTTCAGAACAAACCATCCCTGTGGGTGGCTACCAACCTTCCTCTAGCCCAGGCCCCAGCCTCCATAACATCTCAACATGCATGTGAGACAAAGGCAATCCTGATGAGACACTGTAAATCCAAATGTGACCACTTTTTATTCCCAATTTTCTAACTCCTCCGCACCTCCACAATCATCATCAACCCACTTTGAGGTTATCCAGGCAACCTATGTATTCAGAAGTAGAAAGAAATGTAAAATTTCCTTGGGGCAACTGATTATAGAATAGCACTATCGAACAGAACTCTCTCCACTGATAGACATGTTCCATATCTGTCTGCACACAGTGCAGTAGCCAGTGTTTACACGCAGCCACGGAGCACTTCAAATGTCGCGAGACTGAGAGACTTAATTTTCAATTTTACTTAATTTTAATCAATTTAAATAGTTACATGTGACTAGGGGCTACCATTTTGGAGAATGTACCTCTTACAGGAAGTCTCCGCACCTGCTGGTGGATCATCCTTAGCCACTTGCCTTCATCCAAAACATGATCTTCGTGACTGCTTGGAAAACTTTAATTCACGTAGAGTCACCATTCTTCATAAAATTCCATTTGCTTCAAACATGGTAATCAAAACAATCAGTTGCTTGTAGATTGCTATTTTTACCATCACCTTGTATTATTTTTAATTTTATTTCTTAAATAATTGACAGGTATCACCAATGCAGTGCATTGTGTTTATGTGATGAATAATTTTCAGAGAGTTAAGGATCTTTTGGATATTGACATCTTTGCATGAATTTGCCCAGGTGGTTTTTAATCCCTTCCACTGTATCATATTACCCTGCTAGTCTTTAAAGCAAGTTTGATAGTTGAATTTTGCTACAATATGGAGTGAAATTACTCTTTGTTGTCTAATCTCAGAATCTAATCATAACAATCGATGTGGAAAATGTGTTTACAGCCTAAACCCAACACTCCCCTGCACCGGTAGAACAAATCTTTCCCAAAGGCTGTTCATATGTCAATTGGATTTTTGTTGTCTAAATAAATGAGGTAAATTTCAGTTCTCTTGCTTACTAGAGAAAACGCCACCTATCTTTAGAACATCATGAACAGACAAATTTGATTCCTGAAACTCAAACAAACACTTGAGGAAGTATAAATTTCAGCCAACGTCTTGGTTGTTACCTCTTTACCACCATCAATGTCTTTCTATTTTTTTATTCAAATGAGGAAAGAAGATACAGTTAGATTAAAATTGGTTGCCTAGACCATAAGTTCGATATTGTTCCTTTGTATATTGCAGCACTGTTGAGATTTCCACGTTGTGGGGCAGACTGTTGCCTATAGCTGTGGATTCAGAGAACAGTTCTGTGAATTTGAGTCTATGACATTTAGATGGTAACGGGAGTTAAGCAAGTAAACCTTGGAACATGGGGCAGGTGATACACCCCTTTCAAGAGATTTATCCTGAATAAATGGAAGGGCATCAAGGCCCAGGTAGCTGAGTGGACAAGGAAAGGGTGGAACCTTATGCGGGCTCATGAAGTATGAATGTCTTAGGAGTCATGTTCCTACCTAAACAGGTGATGACATTGGAACCTTGGATCTTGTTTCAATCCACCTATTTCAATGTGTTTCTTACTGACCCCAATTCAAAATTTTATGTTTAATCCCATGATATGTGTTGTGTACTTATATAAAATAGGTGCATTTTGCTATTTTATCTCTCATCAGGCAGCTTCATTTCCAAATTCTGTGGTTGAGACTTGGCAGGCACCTTCCTGTACACCCTGTGCCTAGACACTCCCTCTTATTTTTCTTTTCCTCTTAAAGAAGATGGTTTTCTTTTTCTAGCACATGATGGATCTTTCACTAAAATTCAAATGTCATCTTTGTGCTGTTTATATATAAACTCTTTCCACAGTAGCATAGTTTACACTTGTGTACTGTCTGTGTCCAACCTACCTACATCCCTGGGACACTGTTTTCTCCTTCATAGGACATTGTTTATTTAGGTCTCTTATGTCTCTGAACATGAATGCTAACTTTCATCTTTTTACAGTATCTGTCACCGGGACACCACTGGAAGGGAATCTAAGAGAAGAGGGTTTGTGTCCTGAATTGTAATAACCTTTCATCCCTGTCTCCTTAATAGAGGCAGAGACAGAGACAGACTATCAAAAGATGTAACAGAGCCAACGGCAGAAACAGCCAGAGACAGGACAGCCTGACATAAAAACAGACACAGCTGGTCGGGCAGGCTGAGAAAGCCCAACAGATGGACAGAGCCAGATATTACAACTCCTCCCCAAGAAGAGACAGGAAGAAAGGGTTACACAGAAAGGGGCAGACACAGACAGATAGAAATAGATAGAGACAGAGATAGGGAGACAGAGAAAGACAGACCCAGACAGGGACAGACAGACACATGTACAAACTGAGACAGAGAGTGACGGTTACAGACAGAGACAGGGTGACAGGCAGAGGCTGAGAGACACAGATGGGAAGACAGAGACAGACAGACTTAGTGACAGACGCAGAGAAAAAGAAAGATGAACAGAGAAAGAGAGTCACATTGAAATGTAGACATAGAGATAGTGATGGAGAGAGACAAAGCCAGAGATGGAGAGAGAGGGAGGGAGGGAGAGAGAGAAGAGAGAGAGACAGAGACAGATTGCGAGAGAAACAGACTGAGACAGAAAGGGAAAGACAGAGACCGACAGACGGAGAAAGAGACACGTGGACACAGAGAGATACCAATACAGACAGGTATAGAAACACCAGAGTGATACAGAGACAGAGACAGAAAGATAGAGTCCCAGACAGACACAGTCAGAGAGGCACATATTGTCAGAGACAGATGGAAACAGAAAGATAGGGACAGTAAGACAGAGACAGAAAGTGACAGAGATAGACAGAGACAGAGACAGAGGTAGACAAAGAGAGAGGTAGACAGAGATAGACAGGGATGCAGACAGAGACAATAGAGATGGAGATAGGGAATGAGAGAGAGAGAGACAGACATACAGAGAGGGAAATACAGAGATAGGGATAAATCCTCATCATTGTCAATGACTGCACTGTATCCCATAGGGGTACATCTCCTTTGGTGTGGTGTTTAGTTTCCTGTTATTTAGTGTGGTTTTTTCCTGTAGCATTACCATGACTGTACATCTGGTTCTGCCTCCCCATCTCCCAACGCCTTGACTAAGAGGCTACAAAACAAAGTGAGTGTCACGGTCGGAGAAGCTTTCCTGCTCATCCTTAGCAGTCAAAAAGAAAAGAAAAAAAATGAAGTCAAAACATAGGGACTGATATTGGATAAATTGCCCAAACTGGCAAATAGCAACAGTCACGGATTGGGAGAGTTTAAATGTTTATGAAATGAGTGTATTTCAGCTGTCACTGTGTGTACATTATTGAACAACTTTCTATTATAAACACCAAAAAGCAATTTAAGAATTTAAAGCTAGTTGGGGAGGAAAACAAAAGCAGATCTCTCAGTCAAGGTGCAGTTCTGGATAAGCAGTCTCTGAATTTCCCAAGTGAGGATACCTTAATTTAGATGAAATGGCATCCTGGCATTCAGCTCAAGAAAACGTAAGTGGAAATTGCTTAGAGAGTTTATATAAAGTAAGTGAAATTGTTATAGAAAAAATAAATAACAATTTTTACCTTTCTACTGAATCAATTACTTACTCTTTCCAAGAGTTTAATTAATTGTTTAAAAAAAATGTAATGAAGTCTATTGTTTGTAATTGGTTAGATATACAAAGTATAAGGCAACACTGGGAAGGGGTGCGGAATAAGAAATTAAGGGCAAATAACAAAGGATGCAACAGCAGCTTCCTGATTGAACTATTTCTTATAACTAACTGTTATGTAAATATTACTCTAATACTAGTATGTTGGTTTGGGATAATGAAGCCTTTTAAACCTCCATAAAGTATAAAAGTGAATAAATCAATGAATGAATGAAGAAAGGAAAAAAAAGAAAGTCAAAAGTAATTTGTTCACTGGATGACAATGGAAAAAATCTCATTGGGAAGAGAAAGATAAACGGTAAGGAAAATTCTTGTTTCAACTAAGTAAAACATTAAATCTGGTGATTATTTTTTTTATTTGTTCATCTTGTATGAATTTTTCACACTCTTTCTAAGCATGTATTTATTATTTGTATGGATTCTTAAACAGAGATTTCCATTCTTTGACCTTCTTTAACCACAAAAATCACTCAATGTAATGTAAACAAGTAGGGCATGTGAAAGGGAATGGGATGGTGCCAGTTTGCAAGTTAGCACTAATCAGAAAGCAGCATATTCAAATCATGACTAATGTATTTCTCCTTTTGTGACAAAAACACTTTCTACCTTATCCTTTTGATTGACTGGCTTGGACTGCTTCTCTTTGATCCCATTTCTAGATGCCAAGGAATTCCTATTATAATTCAAAGGCATTCCATTCCAGAAGTTACCAGTCCTGTTGTTCAGTGGGAAAGAGCCTTTCCAAATACAATTTGAACATCAAAGGTTTCTGAAGAGCAAAGGCCATCAACTTGCTTAAAGAGTACTTTCTCTGGTGCATAAATAATTCATGACTGTATGCCAGAGAAAAACTATATTTAGTACAGGAATAATCTCATAGAATTAATCTGCTTCCTTCCACTCCACCCCCAATATAGGGTGTTATAAGATTTGCAATGATTTTCTGGGGTTAAAATGCTAGGAAAGTTTAAGTCTAACAAACATCACGATATGCTTACATTGATAAAAAGAAACGAAATTGGGTTATCTCTAGTGAGGTGGATGGACCTACAGTCTGTCATATAGAGTGAAGTAAGTCAGAAAGAGATAAACAAATACCGTATGCTAACACATATATATGGAATCTAAAAAAAAAAAAAAAAAAAACAATGGTTCTGATGAACCTTGGGGCAGGACAGGAATAAAGACACAGACGCAGAGAATGGACCTGAGGACACAGATCGGGGTGGGCAGGGGGGAATGGACTTGAGGACACAGGTAGGGGGAAGAGTAAGCTGGGAGGAATTGAGAGAGTAGCATTGACATATATACACTACCAAATGTAAAGCAGATAGCTAGTGGGAAGCAGCTGCAGAGCAGAGAGAGAACAGCTTGCTGCTTTATGACCACCTAGACGGGTGGGATAGGGAGGGTGCGAGGGAGATACAAGAGGGAGGGGATATGGGGATATATGTATACATACAGCTGATTCACTTTGTTATACAGCAGAAACAAACACACCATTGTAAAGCAATTATACACCAATAAAGGTGTTAAGAAAATTTAAAACAAAATAAAATAATTACCTTTGTGTAAAGTTTCAAAGGGGTTGAAAGTCAAATAAGTAATGGAAAAATATGTACCGTGCAAACAGTACACATAAGAAAACTGAGCCAGCAAATTCACACTGTAAAAAATTGACTTCATCACAAGGAGTATAACCAGAGAAAAGAAGAACATTACAACAACAAATTGGCCAGTTCATTTGGCCAATATAACAATTAAAGAATTATAAATGTATATGCTCCTAATAACAAGGTTTCCAAAACATGAAGCAAAAACGGACAGAACTACAGTGAAAACAGACAAATCCATAATCATAGCTGGAGATTTTAACACCTATCTCTCAGTAAGTGATAGAACAACCAGAGAAGATAGTAAGGGTATAAAAGACCTGACAGAATTATCAAACACCTTGAACTCGCTGACATTTAAAGAACACCAGACGGTATATGTATAGCCGATTCACTTTGTTATAAAGCAGAAACTAACACACCATTGTATAAAGATGTTAAAAAATAAAAAATAAAATAAAATAAAATTACTTATACTTGGGAAAAATAATAATGATAAAAATAAAGAACACCACACATAAGAATGGCAGAAACCCATTCTTTCCAAGTGTACCTGGAAGCCTAATAGGCCAACCATATGCTTGAAAATAAAACAATGTTCGATAAATTTAAAAGGACTGATATCTTACAGAGTCCATTCTCTGATCACAACATTATTAAATGTTAGAGTCAGTAACTCTAAGATATTTAGAAATTTAACTACTCAGTTCTAAATAAACCATGGATAAAAGAAGAAATCACAATGACGATTAGAAGATACACTGACTTATGCTCATAATGATATATCACATTTTGTGGGATGTAGCTAAGAAGGTTCTTGGAGGGAAATTTATGGTTTTAAATATTTAGATAAGAAAAGAAAAAAGGTTTACAATCAATCTAAGGTTCTACTTTAAGAATCTAGAAGAAGATGAGCAAATTAAACCCAAAGTAAATGATGGTAGGTAATTATAAAGGTAAGAACAGATATAAATGAAACAGAAAATAGACAATAGCTTAAATTAACAAGGCAAAAATTTGGTTTTCTGAAAAAAATTAAAAATATTGATAAATCCCTAGCAAGACTGACTAAGAAAATTGCCAGTATCTACAATAAATGATCTTATGGATGTTACATGAATCATGACAGAATATTATGAACAAATTTATGACAATAAATCCAATAACTTAAATGAAATAGAAAAATTTCTTGGGACACGAAACTAACCCAAACTGGCATAAGATGAAATAAAAA
>NC_041234.1:38999370-39016642 GCF_002837175.3 Physeter macrocephalus | reverse complement strand
AAAACAAATACCGTATGCTAACACATATATATGGAATCTAAAAGAAAAATATGGTTCTGATGAACCTAAGGGCAGGAGAGGAATAAAGACACAGACACAGAGAATGGACTTGAGGACACAGGTAGGGGGAAGAGTAAGCTGGGACGAAGTGAGAGAGTAGCATTGACATATATACACTACCAAATGTAAAGCAGATAGCTAGTGGGAAGCAGCTGCATAGCAGAGCGAGATCAGCTTGGTGCTTTATGTCCACATAGAGGGGTGGGATATGGAGGGTGTGAGGGAGATGATACAAGAGGGAGGGTATATGGGGATATATGTATACATATATCTGTTTCACTTTGTTTTACAGCAGAAGCCAACATACCATTGTAAAGCAATTATACTCCAATAAAGGTGTTAAGAAAATTTAAAACAAAATAAAATAATTACCTTTGTGTAAAGTTTCAAAGGGGTTGAAAGTCAAATAAGTAATGGAAAAATATGTACCGTGCAAACAGTACACATAAGAAAACTGAGCCAGCAAATTCACACTGTAAAAAATTGACTTCATCACAAGGAGTATAACCAGAGAAAAGAAGAACATTACAACAACAAATTGGCCAGTTCATTTGGCCAATATAACAATTAAAGAATTATAAATGTATATGCTCCTAATAACAAGGTTTCCAAAACATGAAGCAAAAACGGACAGAACTACAGTGAAAACAGACAAATCCATAATCATAGCTGGAGATTTTAACACCTATCTCTCAGTAAGTGATAGAACAACCAGAGAAGATAGTAAGGGTATAAAAGACCTGACAGAATCATCAACCACCTTGAACCAGTTGACATTAAAAGAACAGCACACAGTAAGAATTATCAAACACCTTGAACTCGCTGACATTTAAAGAACACCAGACGGTATATGTATAGCCGATTCACTTTGTTATAAAGCAGAAACTAACACACCATTGTATAAAGATGTTAAAAAATAAAAAATAAAATAAAATAAAATTACTTATACTTGGGAAAAATAATAATGATAAAAATAAAGAACACCACACATAAGAATGGCAGAAACCCATTCTTTCCAAGTGTACCTGGAAGCCTAATAGGCCAACCATATGCTTGAAAATAAAACAATGTTCGATAAATTTAAAAGGACTGATATCTTACAGAGTCCATTCTCTGATCACAACATTATTAAATGTTAGAGTCAGTAACTCTAAGATATTTAGAAATTTAACTACTCAGTTCTAAATAAACCATGGATAAAAGAAGAAATCACAATGACGATTAGAAGATACACTGACTTATGCTCATAATGATATATCACATTTTGTGGGATGTAGCTAAGAAGGTTCTTGGAGGGAAATTTATGGTTTTAAATATTTAGATAAGAAAAGAAAAAAGGTTTACAATCAATCTAAGGTTCTACTTTAAGAATCTAGAAGAAGATGAGCAAATTAAACCCAAAGTAAATGATGGTAGGTAATTATAAAGGTAAGAACAGATATAAATGAAACAGAAAATAGACAATAGCTTAAATTAACAAGGCAAAAATTTGGTTTTCTGAAAAAAATTAAAAATATTGATAAATCCCTAGCAAGACTGACTAAGAAAATTGCCAGTATCTACAATAAATGATCTTATGGATGTTACATGAATCATGACAGAATATTATGAACAAATTTATGACAAAATATCCAATAACTCAAATGAAATATAAAAATTTCTTGGAAAACGAAACTTACCCAAACTGGCATAAGATGAAATAAAAAATAAGAGTAGTTCTATATCTTTTGAAGACACTGAGTTTGATATCATAAACTTTTCCTCAAATAGAACTCCAGAAACAAATAAATAGCTGGTGAATTCTATCAAACGTTTATTCAATAAACAATACCAACCCTACCACACTTTCTCAAAAAACAGATGAAGAGACAACTCCCATCTTGTTTTTATGTGGTCAGGAGAATCCTGAAACCAAAACCTGACAGAGACGTACCCACCCCACCCCGCAAAAAAATCAGTAACCAATAACCCTCATTAACATAGATGTAAGATTTTCACAAAATATCTGTAATCCAAATCCAACAATATATGAAAAGGACAATGCATTTTGACCAAATGAGGATTATCTCAGAAATGTAAATTTAAGCATTCAATTATCAATGAATGTAACACATCACGTCAACAGAATAAAGGAGAAAAGGAATCATCTCAATAGGTGCAGAAAGAACATATTACACAATTCTACATGCATATATATAAGAACTCTCAGCAAACCAGAAGTAGAGGGAAACTCCCTCAATCTGATAAAGGCATCTATAAAAATCCTAATGTTAACATCATACTTCATGATGACATAGTTGTTGCTTTCCCCCAATACTGGGAACACCCAAGGTTGTGCACGCTCTTTTTTTCCTAAAATAAAAAAAAAGAACTGTAAATAAGTATTGAACTCTAGTTTGCTGGTTTGCTTTTCATTGTGGCATGGGTTAGCAGTTCCAAAATCATTTTTTGTATTGAAGACTTGAAGAAAAGAATAAATACATTGAGAATAATGGGAAGAAGGAGCTACAAATACAGAAAGTGAGAAGCATGCATTACATACAGCCTGTAATTTTGGACTGGAAGTACATGTATCAGTTTTAAAACATGGTTTTTAACACTGACAAAAATAAATGTCCCTGTCTATGTTTTAACAGAGATAGAGTTATAGACAAAGATATACAAGCACACATGTGTTTTCCACTAAAAGGAACGAAGACCCCTTGGAGAAATGACAGATTGCAGGGCTGGGACAGGAAAAGTACAGGGGGAGCCTGGAATATCGGATTGAATCAACTAGGGAAGCAAGTGCTCAGGAAGTGACTGGGTCATGCCAAATTACACAGGAGTTATGATGAAGGGGCTCAGGCTAGACAAACCTGGAACAAGTTGAATGTCAAAATAACTATTCATAGATTATACTTATAGTTAGTGTTTATAACTAAACAGTATATTATATCCCATTGAATAATAAAAGTACGTATGAGGCCATACTGATATAAATAAACCAGTGAACAGATAAATTAATGGGAAGGAAATGAAAGGCCTCTCTCACAATAATATGCCAAGAAAAGGGGTAGGTGAGAAAGAGAGAGAGAGAGAGAGAAAGAAAAAGGAAGGAAGGAAGGAAGGAAGGAAGGAAGGAAGGAAGGAAGGAGGGAAGGAGGGAAAGAAGGAAGGAAGGAAAGAAGAAAGAAGGAAAGAAAATAAAATTAAGAAATCAATTGATACTAAAATTAGTAGGTGAGAGTTTGATGAGGGACAAGATATTTGCAGTCTTTGTATTTATGAATTACAAAGGAAAATAAAAATTTTATATTGGACAAACCTGGTGGAACCACCTTACCCTAGTAATCAAAATGAACATCATGAATATTGGGACAAACCAGCATCATGGACCTTTTGACCTGATGCTGAGAAAGACACATCACCTTACTGATACTCCCACCAAAAATGCATAACCCGATTTTTTTTCAACATATCTAAATGAGCTAAATAGAAAGGTGGAAAACAACCCTAGCTTATTAAAAACAAAACAAAACAACAACAACAAAAACCCCATATCTGTGTTGTTCCTGAAAATATGTAAGATAGCTTAAGTAAAAGTGAACATTTTGAAATAATTTTAAGCCCAGAAATAAATCTGCACTAAAATAAATTAAACTGTCTCCTAGGGTGAAAGATTACTACAGGAACAACAGCAAGTAATAAAAATGCACATTTCTTGAAAATATATTTGCACTCGTTATCTTATTAGATCATCTATAATTAAGACCATCCTGGATATTTTGACACCCCAAATAGGGACAATCTTCAGATTTCACTAGTGTATAGTTATGCAGATGTTTGTAGGAGAATAAGGACACACTGGTTTTTTGAATTAGCAATCAGGCTATTGACCCCCCGAAGATATCCTTCCAAGTGAGTAGACACACTTAAAAAGGTCTCAATTTCCTTTTAAAAGAAAATGATAATAGTGAAAACTGATGAGAAAAGGAAAAAATAGTAATAAGGATACCAGTAATACCTGCTTATGGATTTACTATTGACCAGCACTTTCACATTTTTTTTTGATCTCACAACCAACCCTTGAGGTGGGTAGGTTTCAGTTATTCATTCCAATGAGGTTTTTATTTCCCACAAATGACAAGGGTGCCAAGAAAAGTTTGTTCTTGGATTTGGTTTCCATGTATTCAGAAAATAAATACAAGTCAAACAAGTCATTTTACTGACTAGCTTTAGTTCAGAAATAACATTAGACATTTCTCAAACTCCATTCTTTACAGAGGAGACAAGAAATATCTGAAATGCACGTAGGAGTCTTTTGGAATTCTTTCTGACTAAGCAGCATTTTTAGTTAAGAGAAGTGTTTCTTTGTTTTGCTCACATCCTTTGAGGAGCAAATGGGTATTGACTGTCCAGATGTAGGTGTTTTGAAAACCAGGCTGGGCTCTTGCCATTGCAACCAGACTTGCAGAACTCAGAGCTTTAGTCTCCTATGTCTTCCTGCAAGGGTTAAATCTGAGGAGTGGTGGAATTGTTTCTCATCACCTATAGGAAGCTACTACTTTTCCCATTATTTTACTGGTTACTGTTCTGTTGCATATTTTACAAGTAATCAACAAAGTAGTATTGGAGCCTTTGTACTTCATAATTTTTGCTTCTTTAAAACTGAGTGCTTGCTTCTCAATTAATAAGTGTCTGTATTTGGGGGTGTTGGTTTAGCCTTGGGCTGGAGGCATATTCCAGCTGTATCCAGCACCTGCAGCTGCGAGCAGTATGGACATGCTTCTTCGAAATTCTGTGAGGAACTGCAGGCCCAGAAGCAGCAGCAGGTGTAACCCAGGCAGGTATCTTGCAGTTTCAGCTGAAACCTGATGACAGCCCCATCGTGGATTTAATGGTGAAGAAATGCCAGCCAAACCCAAATGGAGTGACACTGCACAAAATAGGTGGCCTAAACTCTTCTAAAATGTCAAGAGCAAGAAACTAAAAGAAAGGAGGTAGAACTGTTCCGTATTGAAGGAGTAAGTGCTAGGTATCAACCTGGGCTGGATCTTGAACCAGGAAAGATTAACTATAAAGGACATTATTCGGACAGTTGATGAAATTGGATTATGGACTGCATATATGTGTGTGTATGTGTATGCCTATAATCATATGAGCCTGGAGAAGGATAAATACTAAGTTGTTAACATTGGTTATTTGGGAAAAAGTGAGGGTTGAGGATGAAGGGGGAAAATACCACACTTTACGTACTTTTCTTTTAACTTTATTGGAGTAGAGTTGTTTTACAATGTTGTGTTAGGAAATAAAAACAAAAATAAACCAATGGGACCTAATGAAACTGAAAAGCTTTTGCACAGCAAAGGATACCATAAACAAGACCAAAAGACAACCCTCAGAATGGGAGAAAATATTTGCAAATGAAGCAACTGACGAAGGATTTATCTCCAAAATTACCTGTCACATGACATTATTTTCCATGATGTCAATAAGCTAGATGTCTACATTGAGAGGTCACCACTCCTATTCTAGCAGCAACTTTATATAAATTATTGCAACTTATTTCAATTTACTGCATTAAATAAAGCAGTGAATCTGTAGGAAAGTGAGCACACTTAATACCTCTATTGCTATTATATTCATTCATACAAATCTGTGAGTCTCCCTTAATGGGAAGAGGGGAATCTGTTATTGCCATTATAGTTTCTCCTAAGTCAATGAACCAAGAGTACACATGTCTTAAGGGAAGTGGAAGAGGTACGATAAAAGCAAATGGTGCCAATGCTAACATTTATGCAAAGAGTTTTTAACAAATCTACAAGAAAACACAAAATGCCACAAATTTGGGGAGGATAAATTATCTGAGAAGTTAAGGGAATAGACTCTGGAGGTGCAATGGCTGGGATTGGATCCTGGCTCCACCTGCGTTATCTCAGGCAAGTGATTTAAACTGCTCTGTGCCTCAGCTGCCTCAGCTGTAAAATGAGGGCGCCAACATAACATACTTCAGAGAGGTATTGTGAGAAATAAGTGAGTTAATATGGGAAAAACACTTAAAAGAGTACTTTTTACAAAGCACAAGCTATAGTAAATGTTAGCTCTAAGCTGATTGGGGGACTACATATGCATCAAAGACATTAACATTTTGCATGAACAAAACAGACTTTTTTGAGAAACAAAAGTCAAATAGATACCGCATGCCACAACTAAAAAAGATCCCGCGTGCCGCAACTAAGACCTGGCGCAGCCAAAATAAATCAAAAATAAATAAATATTTCTTTTAAAAATATGAAGCACTATCATTCAAAGATTAGAAGTTAATGACTGCATTTGGAATATGCTTTATGTATACAATAAAGGTTCCTAATTTTGCAACAATGGTTTTCAGAATTTAAAGCTAACCAGTAGACCTTTAATTACATGTGAATCTGGGGATTACTATCAATGTATGCCTAAGGTGCCGAGTTTTGACACTGGAAACCTGAGGATTTCTCGGAGCTGTGCAGACAACGCTATCTGCTGCACAACAGGGCTTGAGATACAGAAAACAGCATTCATTAATGAAACCTGTTACCTGACAAAGATGCAGTCAGGAATCAAAATGAAACTCAGGGCCAGGGAGCTATGAAATTTTAGCAAAGAAAAATACAAGACGCTTTCTAGTAATAAATGCAATCAAGTGCCAATCAAAATGTATAGGAGGCTGGAAGAAGTATTTTGAAGTCACTAAATCAAAATGAAGTGCATATATATAGATCTCATAATTGATTTTAATAACTAACAAGGGTAATTAGAGTGGCTAATTCTCATAGGCTAATAATTACTCTGCTGGAATGTAAGTATAGGCTGAATTAAAATTCTTAACACATCTTAAAAATGTTTTGCCTCAGCTATTGGTATTTGTGCACTTTTTCACCAATTCTTGATGCATTTTAGTCTACATTTTGACATGACTAAAAACTAGACTTAACCCTCTTGCTAAGTATGTCTAAAAAGGAAGCCACTGCCCCTCAACTCTGCTCAGTGGAAGTAAAAAAAAAAAAAAAAAAACAACAGTCCTAGGCTCATAAAAGACTGAAGCCTAAATCTATCTGCATATTAACACATGGAATACAGGGAATTGTTGGAATGCCTAATATTGAGCTGTCCCTGCTCGTTATCCATCTCAGAAGGGGTCACAGTCAAATGGTGAATGACAGACTGTGGGTTGGACTGACTGGCTCACAGCCCGGAAAACGTCTTCCTGAACCCAGGTGAGAAGGCTGAGCTTCAGTGCGTTTACTTCTTCATCTTCACTGTTCTCAAACTTAATTCTGTTTTAAATATTGAAGGATTTTCAAAACATAAATAAAACTTTAACATCACCAAGATTTTCCTGAATGAAGAACAAACCACTTTATATACAGTCAACTCATTATTTGGAGGGACAAAACCTGAGGTAATGCCCAATTCTAGAAAATCCACAAATAATGTTTGCCTGGCTTAAGAATATGGTTTTCTAGTATTTAAAATTAAGTATCTTATACTCTGAGATCTTCAGATTTGAAGAGAACATTTTAAGAAAGTGACTACAGAAGAAAAACTGACTGCCCCAGGCCCTACACTAATAAACCCCAGGAGTCTTCCATTGTTACCACTTATCAGCATTCAAGCCAGGCTCCAGCAGATATTTAGGTCTCAGTCGAATGGATCCTTTCCTAAGCATCTCATTTCAAAATGACTCATTAGTTTGGGAGATGACTTCTTTGCCACTAATGCCTTCCTCCTGTAGCATTCAGACACTGGAGGAGGGCCTGTTTTTACTACTTCACGCGGGAACTCACAATGGCTACTTCCTGCCTTTCAGCTCAAGCAGCAGATCCTCAGTGGGCACTGAACAACCTGAGGCACTAGTCTGATCTTCCTATTCAACCAGCTCTCCCTGGACTCAGTCTCTCCACTGCATTCAGCCCCACACAGGAGCATTCCTGCCTCCGGTTCTCACTGACACTCTTCTGCCCACCACACCCAACATTCTCAATCCTTCTCTGGCAAACCTAAACCTCTCTCTTTTTCAAAGTTCAAGGTAAGTTATTTATGCCCTTCATGAAATCGTCTCTAAGTGACTTAGAGCTATCCTTCTCACAGTCTTTTAAAACATGAAACTATATTCTCAATTGCCTCACACTTTCTAGTTTGCCTTAAATCTGTCCTCTAAACTTTCAACTCTGGGAAAGGAAATAATCCATGTACATGCTCTTTGAAAAACTACTAAGCATTATACAGGCAGCTCCCAAATCATACACAGGTAGGAAATATATTCAATTATTGAATATATTTCATATAATGATATTTAAGAAACATATAATTTATTATATCCAGGTATTTGCTCATTATTCCCATTAATTTAGAAATAAATGTTCCCAGGAGGCAAAGTAGTGCAGTAATTAAGAACATGGGCTTGGAGTGGGGAAGCGTCAGAGCCATGGAGGAGAGCGCAGCAATAGGGGTGCGGAGGGCAAAGCGGAGAGATTCCCGCACGGAGGATGGGTTCCGGCCAGCACTCACCAGCCTGAAAGGCTTGTCTACTCAACCACCAGGGCGGGTGGGGGCTGGGAGATGAGGCTCCAGCTTCAGAGGTTGGATCTCAGGGACAGGACTGGGGTTGGCTGCATGAACACAGCCTGAAGGGGGCTAGTGCACCACAGCTAGGCGGGAGTGTGTCCGGGGACAAGGTCTGGAGCTGCCGAAGAGGCAAGAGACTTTTTCTTGCCTCTTTATTTCACGGTATGCAAGGAGAGGGGATTAAGAGCGCCGCGTAAAGGAGCTCCAGAGACAGCCGCGAGCCATGGCTATCAGCGAGGACCCCAGAGATGGGCATGAAATGCTAAGGCTGCTGCTGCAGCCACCAAGAGGCCTGTGTGCAGGCACAGGTCACTATCCACACCTCTCCTCCCAGGAGCCTGTGCAGCCCGCCACATCCAGGGTCCCGTGATCCAGGGACAACTTCCCGGGAGAACACACAGCATGCCTCAGGCTGGTGCAATGTCATGATGGCCTCTGCCGCCACAGGCTCAGACTGCATTCCGTACCCCTCCCTCCCTCCCGGACCACCAGCCCCCGCCCCCCGGCCTGAGTGAGCCATAGCCCCCTAATAAGCTGCTCCTTTAACCCCATTCTGTCTGAGCGGAAACAGATGACCTCAGGCGACCTACATGCAGATGCGGGACCAAATCCAAAGCTGAACCCCAGGAGCTGTGCAAATAAAGAAGACAAAGGGAAACCTCTCCCAGCAGCCTCAGGAGCAGCAGATTAAACCTCCACACTCAACTCGATGTACCATGCATCTGTGGAATAACTGAATAGACAACGAATCATCCCAAATTGCGGTGGTGGACTTTCGGAGCAAGTATATATTTTTTTCCTTTTTCTCGTTTTGTGAGTGTGCATGTGTATGCTTCTGTGTGTGCTTTTGCCTGTATAGCTTTGCTTTTACCATTTGTCCTAGTGTTCTGTCTGTCCGATTTTTCTAGTATAGTTTTTAGCACTTGTTATCATTGATGGATTTGTTTTTTGGTTTGCTTGAACTGTTCTTTCTTTATTTCCTTTTTTTAAATAACATTTTAATTTTTTAATTAAAAAAATATTTAAAACTTTATTATATTTTTTTCTTCCTCCCTCCCTCCCTCCTCCCTCCTTCTCTCTCTCTCTCTCTCTCTCTCTCTCTCTCTCTCCTCCTCCCTCCTTCTCTCTCTCTCTCTCTCTCTCTCTCTCTCTCTCTCTCTCTCTCCCCCTCCCTCCCTCTCTCTCTCTCTCTCTCTCTTTCTTTCTTTTCTTCTCCCTTTTATTCTGAGCCACGTCAATGACAGGGCCTTCGTGCTCTGGCCGGGTGGCAGGCCTGTGCCTCTAACAAGGGAGAGGTAGGTTCAGGACATTGGTGCACCAGAGACCTCCCAGCTCCATGTAATATCAAACAGAGAAAATCTCCCAGAGATCTCCGTCTCAAGGCCAAGGCCCAGCTCCACTCAACGACAAGCAAGCTACAGTGCTGGACACCCTATGACAAACAACTAGCAAGAAAGGAACAAAACACCACCCATAAGCAGAGAGGCTGCCTAAAATCATAATCAGGTCACAAACACCCAAAAACACACCACCAGAGGCGGACCTGCCCACCAGAAAGACAAGATCCAGCCTCATCCACCAGAACACAGGCACTGGTCCCCTCCACCAGGATGCCTACACAAAACACTGAACCAACCTTAGCCACTCGGGGTAGACACCAAGAACAACGGGAAGTATGAACCTCCAGCCTGTGAAAAGGAGACCCAAAACACAGTAAGTTAGGCAAAATGAGAAGACAAGGAAACACACAGCAGATGAAGGAGCAAGATAAAAACCCATCAGACCAAACAAATGAAGAGGAAACAGGCAGTCGACCTGAAAAAGAATTCAGAGTAATTATAGTAAAGATTATCAAAAATCTTGGAAATAGAAAGGAGAAAATACAAGAAACATTTAAAAAGGACCTAAAAGAACTAAAGAGCAAACAATGATGAACAACAAAACAAAGGAAATTAAAAATTCTCTAGATGGAATAAAAATCAGAATAACTGAGGCAGAATAACACATAAGTGATGTGGAAGAAAAAATAGTGGAAATACCGACTGCAGAACAGAATAAAGAAAAAAGAAAGAAAAGAATTGAGGACAGTGTCAGAGACCTCTGGGACAACATTAAACGCATCAACATCCGAATTATAGGCGACCCAGAAGAAGAAGAGAGAAAGAAAGGGACTGCGAAAATAGTTGAAGAGATTATAGTTGAAAACTTCCCTAATATGGGAAAGGAAATATTTAATCAAGTCCAGGAAGCACAGAGAGTCCCATACAGGACATATCTAAGGAGAAACACGCCACAACACATATTAATCAAACTATCAAAAATAAGCAACTCATGCAGCTCAATAACAAAAAACCAAGCAACCAAATACAAAAATGGGCAGAAGACCTAAACAGACATTGCTCCATAGAAGATATACAGATTGCAAACAAACACATGAAAGAATGCTCAACATCATTAATCATTAGAGAAATGAAAATCAAAACTACCATATGACCCAGCAATCCCACTACTGGGCATATACTCTGAGAAAACCATAATTAAAAGAGTCATGTACCAAAATGTTCATTGCAGCTCTATTTACGATAGCCAGGACATGGAAGCAACCTAAGTGTCCATCAACAGATGAATGGATAAAGAAGATGTGGCACATATATACAATGGAATATTACTCAGCTATAAAGAAATGAAACTGAGTTATTTGTACTGAGTTGGATAGACCTGGAGTCTGTCATACAGAGAGAAGTAAGTCAGAAGGAGAAAAACAAATACCGTATGCTAACACATATATATGGAATCTAAGACCAAAAAAAAGTCATGAAGACACTAGGGGTAGGACGGGAATAAAACACAGACCTACTAGAGCATGGACTTGAGGATATGGGGAGGGGGAAGAGTAAGCTGTGACGAAATGAGAGAGTGGCACGGACATATATATACTACCAAATGTAAAATTGACAGCTAGTGGGAAGCAGCCAAATAGCACAGGGAGATCAGTTTGGTGCTTTGTGACCACCAAGAGGGGTGGGATAGGGAGGGTCGGAGGGAGGGAGGTGCAAGAGGAAAGAGATAGGGACATATGTATATGTATAACTGATTCACTTTGTTGTAAAGCAGAAACTAACACACCATTGTAAAACAGTTAAACTCCAATAAACATGTTAAAATAATTAAATACAAAGAAAAAATATTAAAAGCAGCAAGGGAAAAACAACAAATAATATGCAAGCGAATCCCCATAAGGTTAACAGCTGATCTTTCAGCATAAACTCTGCAAGCCTGAAGGGAGTGGTAGGACATATTTAAAGTGATGAAAGGGAAAAACCTACAACCAAGATTACTCTACCTAGCAAGTATCTCATTCAGATTTAACGGAGAAATTAAAACCCCAGCTTTACAACAGATGCTAAAGGAACTTCTCTAGGCAGGAAACACAAGAGAAGGAAAAGACCTACAATAACAAGCCCAAAACAATTAAGAAAAAGGTAATAGGAACATACATATTGATAATTATCTTAAATGTAAATGGATTAAATGCTCCAACCAAAAGACATAGACTGGCTGAATGGATACAAAAACAATACCTCTATATTTGCTGTCTACAAGAGACCCACTTCAGACCTAGGGACACATACAGACCGAAAGCGAGGGGATGGAAAAAGATATTCCATGCAAATGGAAATCAAAAGAAAGCTGGAGTAGTATTTCTCCTATCAGACAAAATAGACTTTAAAACAAAGACTATTACAAGAGACAAATAAGGACACTACATAATGATTAAGGGATCTATCCAAGAAGGTATAACAATTGTAAATATTCAACAACCCAACATAGGAGCACCTCTATACATAAGGAAAATACGAACAGCCATGAAAGGGGAAATCAACAGTAACACAAACATAGTAGGGGACTTTAACACCCCACTTTCACCAATGGACAGATCATCCAAAATGAAAACAAATAAGGAAACACAAGCTTTAAATGACGCATTGAACAAGATGGACTTAATTGATATTTATAGGACATTCCATCTAAAAACAACAGAATACACTTGCTTCTCAATTCCTCATGGAACATTCTCCAGCATATATCATATATTGGGTCACAAGTCAAGCCTTGGTAAATTTAAGAGAAGTGAAATCGTATCAGGTATGTCTTCCGACCACAACGCTATGAGACTAGATGTACATTACAGGACAAAATCTGTAAGAAATGCAAACACATAGAGACTAAACAACACACTACTTAATAACCAAGAGATCACTGAAGAAATCTAAGAGGAAATTTAAAAATTCCTAGAAACAAATGACAATGAAAAAGAAACGACCCAAAACCTATGGGATGCAGCAAAAGCAATTCTAAGAGGGAAGATTATAGCAATACGATCATACCTTAAGAAACAAGAAACATCTCAAATAAACAACCTAACCTTACACCTAAAGCAATTAGAGCAAGCAGAATCAAAAACCCCCAAAGTTAGCAAAAAGAAAGAAATCATAAAGATCAGATCAGATGTGGCGAGCATTGCCCTCTGAGGAATGCGCCATTAAGACCCTCCTAAGCCGCAGGGCCCGATTGTACTCTCCTTGGTATGCATCCTGGGCTTTATGGTATGAACGTAAAAAAGGAGATGGCCTTTGGCCAGATCGCTCCAGGGACCTGCTCAGATACTGAGAGTCCCTGGTTGTTCCCTAAAGCTAGGAAAAGCAACCCTGGAGGGGAAGTTGGTGCCTTTGTGGAACAAGCAATAAACCCGCTGATGCAGATATGGTGGCGACTGAGCCGAGATGATAAACCAGTTCTATAGAACAAGCTGGCGAGCAGCAGGATGTTCGCGGCGCCGCGCCCCGGGCGCTGAGACCGAACCCGTGAGACAGTGGCATTCCTTTCTTTTAGGGCACAATGACTGTGCAAAGTCCCTGCAGATATGGTGGCGACTAAGCCGAGATAAAAGACCAGTTCTATAGAACAATGTTTATACGAAGTTTCTGCTTTAGGGCACAATGACTGTGAAAAGTCCCTGCTTTAGAGGTATATATATGACTATGCTTTGTTATTAAACTTGCCTTGCAACCATCAGTTGTTTGTGCCCTTCTGATCCCATACCTTGGTGCTCTCAGTTCCCTACTCCCTCTCGTCGATTGTTGCTGCACTTTGAGGACCCGCCGTGGCTGGTGGCAAGTGGTGCCCGAACAGGGACCTGACGAGAGGGACATCTGAATCTCAGTAGGTGAATCCCCAGAGTTAAGAGTGAAAGTGTGGCCACATAGTAAAATTGATAGTAACTCGGGGCAATAGTCAGAAGTAAAAGAATATGGGACAAAAAGGTTCTAAGGAGCGACAATTGTTCACTCAAGTTTTACTTTCAATGATAAAAGCTCACGGCACTACTGTGACCGCTTCTCAAGTTTCTGATTTTCTACAACATGTTTATGAAGTCTCTCCTTGGTTTCCAGAAGGGGGCTCTGTGGATGCCGCTATATGGAAGAGGGTTGGAGAGGATCTAAAAAGGCATTACGATAAAAATGGACCGGGTGGGGTACCCGTTATTACGTTTAGTCTATGGAATTTGATTAAAGACTGTTTCGAGCCCATTTATGATTCAGTACCTAACTTGTGTGATATTTCCCCTCCGGTCCCGACTGCTCCCCCCTTGATGGCTAAAAAGGCTCTTAAAACCTCCTCTGATGAGGACGTCTCTTTCGATTTGGCTGATGTGGAAGCTAAATATGAAACTGAAAAATACCCCGATGAACATATTCTGGCTCAGGTGGAACAGTCTGTTAAAAATTTAACTTTATCTTCCTCTGCTCCTTTAAAACTGAGCCCCTTACAGCAGGCTGTTAGAGGGGCATTATCTAGGGGTGAGGATCCTTTATTTTGTTGCCCTGTGGTCGAACGGCTGGATCCCCAGAATCCCCAACAAAATCTTCGAGAGTATCAGCCCTTATCTTTTAAGATACTTAAGGACTTGAAATCTGCCTGTGCCCAGTACGGGCCCATTGCACCATTTACTGTAACTATGCTTGACACCATTGCTGCTGAAGCATTGCCCCCTGCTGATTGGAAGTAGATAGCTTGTGCTTGTTTGAATGAGGCTGATGAACCTTATGCTGATTTTGTTGATAGACTACTACAAGCTGTTAGTCGTATTATTGCTGATGGCCCGTCTGGTACAATTATAGTGAGACAATTAGCTTATGAGAATGCAAACAGTACTTGTCAAGCAGTTATTCGTCCTTGGAAGAAAACTGAAGTTGATGAGTTAAAAAATGTTCTCATAGGTTTAGGAGACCAAATTATGGCTTTAAAATTGAAAATGCGTTTGATTTGCCATGCTAAATATACTTGGATTTGTGTGACTCAACACGCTTATAATGAAACTGACTGGGATTGGAACAAAGTAAAAATGCACATTTTAAGTGTATGGACTGATGGACACATTAGTTTGGACATACAAAAACTTAATGCGGAAATACAAGCAATTTAAGAAGCTCATCTACAAGAAGACAGGCCCCAACAATTAATTCAAGGACTCTCGGATCAGCTTCAATGGTTAAACCCAATGCATTGGTTTCAAAATGGACTCACAGGATTGATTACTGTGGGGTCATGTTTATTGTTGATTTTAATTGCATTACCTTGTTTATTACACTTTATTGTTGGCTGTCTTGCTGCTCTTCGCCAGGATGTGTATGGGCTGAAATTGCATTATCAGGCTTTAAAAAATAAAAAAGGGGGAGATGTGGCGAGCATTGCCCTCTGAGGAATGTAAGGACCCTCGTAAGCCTTAGGGCCCGACTGTACTCTCTTCTTGGTATGCATGTGCAAAGTCCCTGCAGATATGGTGGCGACTAAGCCGAGATAAAAGACCAGTTCTGTAGAACAATGTTTATACAAAGTTTCTGCTTTAGGGCACAATGACCGTGAAAAGTCCCTGCTTTAGGGGTATATATATGACTATGCTTTGTTATTAAACTTGCCTTGCAAACATCAGTTGTTTGTGCCCTTCTGATCACATACCTTGGTGCTCTCAGTTCCCTACTCCCTCTCGTCGATTGTTGCTGCACTTTGAGGACCCGCCGCGGCTAGCGGCAGTCAGAAATAAATGAAAAAGAAATGAAGGAAACAATAGCAAAGATCAATAACACTAAAAGCTGTTTTGAGAAGATAAACAAAATTGATACACCATTAGCCAGACTCATTAAGAAAAAAAGGGAGAAGACTCAAATCAATAGAATAAGAAATGAAAAAGGAGAAGTAACAACTGACACTGCAGAAATACCAAAAATTATGAGAGATTACTACAAGCAACTCTACGCCAATAAAATGGAAAACCTGGAAGAAATGGACAAATTCGTAGAAATGCACAACCTGCTGAGAATGAACCAGGAAGAAACAGAAAATGTGAACAGACGAATCACAAGGACTGAAATTGAAACTGTGATAAAAAAAACCTTCCAACAGGGCTTCCCTGGTGGCGCAGTGCTTGGGAGAACGCCTGCCGGTGCAGAAGACTCGGGTTCGTGCACCAGTCTGGGAAGATCCCACATGCCGTGGAGCGGCTGGGCCAGTAAGCCATGGCCGCTGAGCCTGCGCGTCTGGAGCCTGTGCTCCGCAAAGGGATAGGCCACAACAGTGAGAGGCCCTGCGTACTGCAAAAACAAACAAACAAACAAAACAAAACAAAAAAAACCTTCCAACAAACAAAAGCCCAGGACCAGATGGCTTCACAGGCAAATTCTATAAAACATTTAGAGAAGAGCTAACACCTATCCTTCTCAAACCCTTCCAAAAGATAGCAGAGGGAGAAACACCCCCAAACTCATTCTATGAGGCCTGCATCACCCTGATATCAAAACCAGACAAAGATGTCATGACGAAAGAAAACTACAGGCTAATATCACTGATTAACATTGATGCAAAAATTCTCAACAAAATACTAGCAAACAGAATCCAACAGCAAATTAAAAGGATCATACACCATGATCAAGTGGGGTTTATCCCAGGAATGCAAGGATTCTTCAATATACGCAAATCAATCAACGTGATACACCATATCAACAATCTGAAGGAGAAAAACCGTATGATCATCTCAATAGATGCAGAGAAAGCTTTTGACAAAATTCAACACCCATTTATGATAAAAGCCCTGCATAATGTAGGCACAGAGGGAACGTTCCTCAACATAATAAAGGCCATATATGACAAACGCACAGCCAACACTGTCCTCAATGGTGAAAAACTGAAACCATTTCCACTAAGATCAGGAACAAGACAAAGTTGCCCACCCTCACCACTCTTATTCAACACACTTTTGGAAATTCTAGCCACAGCAATCAGAGAAGTAAAAGAAACAAAAGGAATCCAAATCGGAAAAGAAGAAGCAAAGCTGTCACTGTTTGCAGATGACATGATACTATACATAGAGAATCCTAAAGATGCTACCAGAAAACTACTAGAGCTAATCAATGAATTTGGTAAAGTAGCAGGATACAAAATTAATGCACAGAAATCTCTGGCATTATTATGCACTAATGATGAAAATCTGTGGGTGAAATTAAGAAAACACTCCCATTTACCATTGCAATAAAAAGAATAAAATACCTAGGAATAAATCTACCTA
>NC_041234.1:38996617-38999189 GCF_002837175.3 Physeter macrocephalus | reverse complement strand
AATCCCTATCAAATTACCACTGGCATTTTTTACAGAACTGGAACAAAAAATTTCACAATTTCTATGGAAATACAAAAGATCCCGAATAGCCAAAGCAATCTTGAGAACGAAAAATGGAGCTGGAGGAATCAGGCTCCCTGACTTAGGAGTATACTACAAAGCTACAGTAATCAAGACAGTATGGTACGGGCACAAAAACAGAAATATAAATCAATGGAACAAGATAGAAAGTCCAGACACAAACTCACGCACATAGGGTCACCTTATCTTCGATAAAGGAGGCAAAAATATGTAGTGGATAAAAGACAACCACTTCAATAAGTGCTGCTGGGAAAACTGGACAGCTACATGTAAAAGAATGAAATTAGAAGACTCCCTAACAGGAAACCATAAACAAGACCAAAAGACAACCCTCAGAATGGGAGAAAATAGTCGCAAATGAAGCAACTGACAAAGGATTAATCTCCAAAATTTATAAGCAACTCATGCAGCTCAGTAACAAAAAAACTAACACCCCAATCCAAAAAAGGGCAGAAGACCTAAATAGACATTTCTCCACAGAAGATATACAGATTGGCAACAAACACCTGAAAGAATGCTCAACATCATTAATCATTAGAGAAATGCAAATAAAAACAACAATGAGATATCCTCTCACACCGGTCAGAATAGCCATCATCAAAAAATCTAGAAACAATAAATGCTGCAGAGGGTGTGGAGAAAAGGGAACACTCTTGCACTGTTGGTGGGAATGTAAATTGATACAGCCACTATGGAGAACAGTATGGAGGTTACTTAAAAAACTACAAATAGAACTAGCATACGACCCAGCAATCCCAGTACTGGGCATATACCCAGAGAAATCCATAATTCAAAAAGAGTCATGTACCAAAATGTTCATTGCAGCTCTATTTACAATAGCCAAGATATGGAAGCAACCTAAGTGTCCATCAACAGATGCATGGATAAATCAGATGTGGCATATATATACAATGGAATATTACTCAGCCATAAAAAGAAACGAAGTTGAGTTATTTGTAGTGAGGTGGATGGACCTAGAGTCTGTCATACAGAGTGAAGTAAGTCAGAAAGAGAAAAACAAATACGGTATGCTAACAGATATATATGGAATCTAAGAAAAAAAATGTCATGAAGAGACTAGGGGTAGGACGGGAATAAAACACACACTTACTAGAGCATGGACTTGAGGATATGCGGAGAGGGAAGGGTAAGCAGTGATGAAGTGAGAGAGTGGCATGGACATATATACACTACCAAATGTAGGGTGCATAGCTACTGGGCTGCATGGCACAGGGAGATCAGCCAGGTGGTTTCTGCCCACCTGGAGGGGTGGGATAGGGAGGGTGGGAGGGAGGGAGACACAAGAGGGAAGAGATATGGGAACATATGTATATGTATAACTGATTCACTTTGTTGTAAAACAGAAGCTAACACACCATTGTGAAGCAATTGTACTACAATAAAGATGTTAAATTAATTAATTAATTAATTAATTAAAGTTGCTATGAATACTCATGTAGAAAAAAACAACAAATGAAAACGAAATGAAGAAAATGATAGCAAAGATCAATAAAACTAAAAGCTGGTTCTTTGAGAAGAGAAACAAAATTGATAAACCATTAGCCAGAAACATCAAGAAAAAAAGGGAGAAGACTCAAATCAATAGAATAAGAAATGAAAAAGGAGAAGTAACAACTGACACTGCAGAAATACAAAGGATTATGAGAGATTACTATAAGCAATCTATGCCAATAAAATGGACAACCAGGATGAAATGGGCAAATTTGTAGAAATGCACAACCTGCCCGAACTGAACAAGGAAGAAATAGAATATATGAACAGACCCATCATAAGCACTCAAATTGAAACTGTGATTAAAAATCTTCCAACAAACAAAAGCCCAGGACCAGATGGCTTCACAGGCAAATTCTATCAAACGTTTAGAGAAGAGCTAACACCTATCCTTCTCAAAGTCTTCCAAAATATAGCAGAGGGAGGAACACTCCCAAACTCATTCTACGAGGCCAACATCACTGTGATATCAAAACCAGACAAAGATGTCACAAAGAAAGAAAACTACAGGCCAATATCCCTGATGAACATAGATTCAAAAATCCTCAACAAAATACTAGCAAACAGAAGCCAAGAGCACATTAAAAGGATCATACAATATGATCAAGAGGAGTTTATTCAGGGAATGCAAAGATTCTTCAATATATGCAAATCAATCAATGGGATACGCCATATTAACAAAGTGAAGGAGAAATAACATATGATCATCTCATAGATGCAGAGAAAGCTTTTGATAAAATTCAACACCCACACCCACTTATGATAAAAAGCCTCCAGAAAGCAGGCATAGAGGGAACTTACATCAACATAATAAAGGCCATATATGACAAACCCACAGCCAACATCATCCTCAATGGTGAAAAACTGAAACCACTTCCACTGAGATCAGAAACAAGACAAGGTTGCCCACTCTCACCACTCTTATTCAACATAGTTTTGGAAGTTTTAGCCACAGCAATCAGAGAAGAAAAAGAAATAA
>NC_041234.1:38994612-38995122 GCF_002837175.3 Physeter macrocephalus | reverse complement strand
TCAAAACCAGACAAAGATGTCACAAAGAAAGAAAACTACAGGCCAATATCCCTGATGAACATAGATTCAAAAATCCTCAACAAAATACTAGCAAACAGAAGCCAAGAGCACATTAAAAGGATCATACAATATGATCAAGAGGAGTTTATTCAGGGAATGCAAAGATTCTTCAATATATGCAAATCAATCAATGGGATACGCCATATTAACAAAGTGAAGGAGAAATAACATATGATCATCTCATAGATGCAGAGAAAGCTTTTGATAAAATTCAACACCCACACCCACTTATGATAAAAAGCCTCCAGAAAGCAGGCATAGAGGGAACTTACATCAACATAATAAAGGCCATATATGACAAACCCACAGCCAACATCATCCTCAATGGTGAAAAACTGAAACCACTTCCACTGAGATCAGAAACAAGACAAGGTTGCCCACTCTCACCACTCTTATTCAACATAGTTTTGGAAGTTTTAGCCACAGCAATCAGAGAAGAAAAAGAAATAA
>NC_041234.1:38987137-38994514 GCF_002837175.3 Physeter macrocephalus | reverse complement strand
TAAAGTAGCAGGATACAAAATTAATGCACAGAAATCTCTTGCATTCCTATACACTAAGGATGAAAAATCTGAAAGTGAAATTAAGAAAACACTCCCAATTACCATTGCAAGTAAAAGAATAAAATATCCAGGAATAAACTTACCTAACAAGACAAATGACCTGTATGCAGAAAACTACAAGACACTTTTGAAATAAATTAAAGATGATACAAATAGAGAGCTAGACCATGTTCTTGGACTGGAAGGACCAACATTGTGAAATGACTATACTACTTAACGCAACCTACAGATTCAATTTAATCCATACCAAACTACTAATGGCATTTTTCACAGAACTAGAACAAAAAATTTTACAATTTGCATGGAAACACAAAACACCCTGAACAGCCAAAGCAATCTTGAGAATGATTAACGGAGCTGGAGGAATCAGGCCCCCTGACTTCAGACTATATTACAAAGCTACAGTAATCAAGACAGTATGGTACTGGCAGAAAAACAGAAATATAGATCAATGGAACAGGATAGAAAGTCCAGAGACAAACCCACGCACATATGGTCACCTTATCTTTGATAAAGGAGGCAACAATATACAGTGGATAAAAGACAACCTCTTCAAAAAGTGCTGCTGGGAATACTGCACAGCTACATGTAAAGGAATGAAATTAGAACACTCCCTAACACCATACACACAAAAAAAACTTCACAATGGATTAAAGACCTAAATGTAAGGCCAGACACTATCAAACTCTTAGAGGAAAACATAGGCAGAACACTCTATGACATAAATCACAGCAAGATTCTTTTTGACCCACCTTCTAGAGAAGTGGAAATAAAAACAAAAATAAACAAATAGGACTGAATGAAACTTACAAGCTTTTGCACAGCAAAGAATAATGGGGATACCGTGTTATCCTCTCAACAGGAGAATGTGATAGTTCCAGTTCTTCCACATCCACGCTGACTCGTGGTGTGTCCAGTGGTTTGAACATTAGCCATTCTGAGATGCGTGCAGTGATTTGTGGCTGGGGCATAATTTATGTTTCCCTAGCGGTTCGTGATGATGAGCATCCGTAACATAATTTGCTGCTCTGTTATTTTCCTTGTTGAAGTTTCTGTTCAGATAATACGCTCCTTTTAAAAATTGGATTGTTCGTTTTCTTATTGGCTTTTGAGAGTTCTTTATATATTTTGGATGCAGGTTTTTTAATAAGGTATATATGGTTTATTAATGCTTTCTCCCAGCCCGTGGGTCGTCTTTTCTTTCTCTTAATGATGTTGTTTTGAAGAACCGAAATTTTTAATTATGATGAAGTCCAGTTTATCACTTTGTTCGTTTTATGGGTCATACTTTGGTATCCTCTATCAAAATAATTATGCTGATTGAGAGAAGTCAAACAAAAAAGAGTATATACTATTTATATACATTATAATTATATATTATATCATATATATCTATATATACATAATATAATATTTTATATATATATTTAAAATTCTAGAATATTTAAATTTATCTGTAATGACAGAAAGTGGATTAGTGGTTGCCTGGGGGATAGAATTACAAAAGGGATACGAGGAAACGTTGAGAGCATTGGACGTGCTCACTATCTTGATTGTGGTAGTGATTTTTAGTGTATATTTATGACACAACTTACGAGGTTGTAAGTTGAAGTATGGGTACTAGGTTGTATGTCAGTTATATCTCAATAAAGCTGATAAAAACATATATATTGCATGGAAACATAAGTGAATGCTAGGAGCTCAAATCAACCTGAATAAAGCATGATTTATTTTTGTTATCACTGTGGCTTGAATAGCTTTTGAACTGTTCTGGGAACTGATTCTTAAATATGGAAAAAAATCGGGCACTCATTCGTCGTCACAGAAGGATTCAAAGGGTAATGAGATATATGGATATGTCAGTTTGCACTTTCCAGTGTATGGTAAAGTCCAGCTTTTATTTTCCGTGTTAGCTACAGAGACAGCCCTGACCCTATCTAGTAATAATCATAGTTACAATATTCCTTTACTGAATCCCCTAATTTTCCCCCAGGTGACTTATTATTACACTGAATTACTGTTAAATTCGGTTTCTGCAGCTTACACTCCAGGTAGAATGCAGATTGTTTATTTTCCACAAGACTAGCCTTGGAATAACTCCTGTTCATAGTGTTCTGACAGCCTATTTAGGAAACGAAAAAAGGTAGAAAAAAAAAATCTGTAAGTAGTGAAGGTCAGAATGTATGGCAATGAAAACTGTAATTAATTTTCTTTTATTTAGAAAAAGAAATAGTGATAATACAATCAAAATGTGCTTAGTTCCAGGATAATTTGGCTCAGAAAAGATGATCACTTCTTTAACAACAAATGCGGTTGCCTTGGGCATATCAGTGGAAAAAAACATGGCCAGTAAAGGCATATAAATCCCAGCCCCACTGCTTACTAGCTGAGAGACTTCACAAAAGGCATTTAACCATGAGTAGCAGATTCCTAATCTAATTTATTTGTTTAAAAAATAGGGAGAAAACATTGATTCTTCTTTTCTTCTACCAGCATTAAAGTTATCAATTGTTTACTCACTGTGAAATGGAATTTTTAAAAAATTACAAGCCGTTTAAAAGCAATGCTTAAAAGTAGAAATGTACTATTTAGGAGTAAGACAAAATTTTGGTTAAGACTTGAAACAAAATTTGGAACAGTGATTTGGAGCTCACATATTCACTGAAAATTGCTAGGTATAAGGGGAGAAGACTCCCCTAGGTTTTACTATGACAAGCACCGATCCTATCCTTCACAATACAAGGATCACAAAAGTATTAGTTTTTCTGCAAATTTTCTCTGTGCTCTTTTACCCAAAAAAACCCTTTTCAGGAAGCAAATACATCTATCCCAGGCAGATAACATCTTAAAAGTCTTACTACACCCTTCAGTTTTCACATTTAAACACTGTCCTTCTATTCTTTCCTGAAACTATTCTTCACCAAGAAAACAGCTTTTCTCAGGGCTGGGGTCAACTTCCTGTAGGTGTGATATCAAATACACTAACGATAAATTTATACACATTGTAATCCCTCCATGCAAATGTGTTGCTTTTTAATTGCAGTTAAAAAACAAACAAACAAAAAAACCACATAACATAAAATTTACCACCTTAACCATTTTTAAGTGTTTGGTTCAGTAGTATAAAGTATATTTGCATTCATGCACAACAATTCTCTAGAACTTTTTTTGCAAAACTGGAACTCTATACCCATTAAACAACAACTTCTCATTTCCCCCTTCCCCAAGTGCCTTGCAACCTCCATTCGACTTTCTGTTTCTAGGAGTTTGACTACTTTAGATATCTCACATGAGTGGAATCATACGGTATTGACTTTTGGTTACTAGCATATTTTATTTAACGTAACATCCTTAAGGTACATGCACATCGTAGCATATGACAGAATCTCCTTGTTTACTACAGCTGAATAATATTTCATTGTATGTATATACCACATTTTATTATGTCCATTCATCTGTCTATGAACATTTTGTGTTGCTTTGTGAGATAATGCTTCAGTGAGCATGAGTATGCCAATATCTCTTCAAGGTCCTGCTTTCAGTTTTTTTGGACATGACCCAGAAGTTAGGTTGCTGGATGATAGAATAATTCTATTTTTAACTTTTTGAGGAACCACCATACTGTTTTCCATAGCAGCTGCACCATTTTACATCCCCACTAGTACTGTGTAAGAATTCCAGTTTCTCAGCATCCTTGTTAATACTTGCTATTGTCTGGTTTTCAATTTTGTGTTTGTTTTTTACTAGTGGCCACCCTCGCCCCAGTAGTGTGAAGTGATTGTGTGGTTTTGATTTGTATTTTTTTTAATGATTAGTGATGTTGAGATCCATTTAGTTTGCTTGTTAACTCTTTGTATATCTTTTTGGAAAAATGTCTATTCAAGTCCTTTGCCCATTTTTAAATGGGCTTATTTGTTTTTTCTTTGTTAAGTTGTATGAGTTCTTTATATATTTGGGATATTAATTCCTTATCAGATATATGATTTGCAAATATCTCCCTCCACTGCCTTTTCACTCTGTTGGTTGTCTTTTTTGATGCACAGAAGTTTTGGAGTTTTTTGGTAGTCCTATTTGTGTATTTTTGCTTTTGTTGCCTGTTCTTTTGGTGTCATAGCCAAGAAATCATTATCAACTCATATGTCATGAAGCTTTATCCCTGTGTTTTCTTCTAGGAGCTTTATACTTTTAGGCCTTATGTTTAAGTCTTTAATCCATTTTGAGTTCATTTTTGTATGTGGTGTAAGGTAGGGGTCCAACTCATGCTTTTGAATGGGTATATCCAGTTTTCCCAACATCATTGGTTAAAGAGACTCTCCTTCCCCCATTGTGTGGTTGATATTGGCACCTTTGTCAGAGATCATTTGACCACATATGTAGTGTTTATTTCTAGGCTCTCTGTTCCTCTCCATTGGTCTATAAGTCTTTCTTTATACAACTGTCACACTGTTTTAATCACCATAGCTTTGTAGTACGTTTTGAAATCAAGAAGTATGAGGCCTCTAACTTTGTTCTTCCTTTTAAAGATTATTTTAGCTATTCAGGTTCTTTTGAAATTCCATACGAATTTTAGAATTTTTTTCCTATTTCTGCAAAAAATGTCATTGGGATTTTGATAGGTTTGCATTGAATCTGTAGATTGCTTTGGGTGTTGCGGACATTTTAATAGTGGTAAGTCTTCCAATCCTTGAACATGTAATGTTTTACCATTTATTTGTGCCTTTAATTTCTCTTAGGATTGTTTTATAGTTTTCAGTATACATGTCTTTTTGCCTTCTTGCTTATATTTATTCCAGAATATTTTACTCTTTTTGATACTGTTGTAAAGTTTACACCTCTAAGCTTCCATCTTATTACTGCCTTTGCTGCATCACATAAATTTGGTGCATTATATTTTCATTGGTTTTTGTGTATTTTCTAAATAACCTTGTCATTTCTTCTTTGATCATTGATCGTTTGAGTATATTGTTTAATTTCAACACATTTGTGAATTTTTCAGCTTCACTTCTGCTAGATTTCTAGTTTATTTCCATTGTGGTTGGAAAAGAATACTTTGTGTGAGTTCAGTCTTCTCAAATTTGTTAAGAATTTTTTGGTAGCCTATCATGTGGTCTATCCTGGAGAATGTTCTGTGTGTGCTTGAGGTGAACTTGTATTCTATTTTTGTTTGGTGGAGTATCCTGTATATGTCTGTTAGATCACTTGGTCTATAGTGTTGTTCAAGTCCTCTGTGTCTTTATTGATTTTTCTATCTTGTTGGTCTATCCATTATTGAAATTGGGATATTGAAGTATTCTACTATTATGATGTTGCTGTTTATTTCTTCATTCAAAACTGTCAGTGTTTGCTTAATATATTTGGGAGTTCTGATATTAGATACATATATATTTATAATTTTCATATACCCCTGCATAACCAATACAGTATTGAAGGAGAAGAACAAAGTTGGAGGGCTGAGACTAACTGACTCCAAGACTTACTATAAAGATACAGTAATCAAGATGGTGTAGACAAATAAATCAAAGATACAAATAGAGAGCCCAGGAACAGACCCATGTAAATGTAGACAACTGATCCCTGACAAAGGAACAAAGGCAATACGATGGAGCAAAAATAGTCTCTGAAACAAATGTTGCTGGAACAACTGGACATCCACGTGCCGAAAAATGAATCTAGAATCAGACTTCATGTGCTTCATAAAAATTAACACAAACTGGTTAATAGGCCTAAATGTAAAATGCAAAGCTATAAAACTCCTAGAAAATAACATAGGAGGAAACCTAAATGACCTTGAGTATGGCGAAGACATTTCAGATACAACACCACAGTCATGATCCGTGAAAAAAATTGATGAGCTTGACTTTATTAAAATTAAAAATTTCTGCTCTCCAAAAGGCAATGTCAAGAGCTAGAGAAGATAAGCCACAGACTGGGAGAAAAAAATTGCAGAAGATACACTACCTAAAATATACAAAGAACATTTAAAACTCAACAAGAAGAAAGCAAACAACCCAATTAAAAATGGGCCAGTCTTCATTTTTTACAGAACTAGAACAAAAAATTTCACAATTTGTATGGAAACACAAAAGACCCCGAATAGCCAAAGCAATCTTGAGAATGAAAAATGGAGCTGGAGGAATCAGGCTCCCTGACTTCAGATTATACTACAAGGCTACAGTAATCAAGACAGTATGGTACTGGCACAAAAACAGAAATATAGATCAATGGAACAGGATAGAAAGCCCAGAGATAAACCCACACACATATGGTCACCTTTTCTTTGATAAAGGAGGGAAGGATATACAGTGGAGAAAAGACAGCCTCTTCAATAAGTGGTGCTGGGAAAACTGGACAGCTGCATGTAAAAGTATGAAATTAGAACACTCCCTAACACCACACACAAGAATAAACTCAAAATGGATTAAAGACCTAAATGTAAGGCCAGACACTATCAAACTCTTAGAGGAAAACATAGGCAGAACACTCTATGACATAAATCACAGCAAGATTCTTTTTGACCCACCTTCTAGAGAAGTGGAAATAAAAACAAAAATAAACAAATAGGACTGAATGAAACTTACAAGCTTTTGCACAGCAAAGAATACCATAAACAAGACAAAAAGACAACCCTCAGAATGGGAGAAAATATTTGCAAATGAAGCAACTGACAAAGGATTAATCTCCAAAATTTACAAGCAGCTCATGCAGCTTAATATCAAAAAAACAAACAACCCAATCCAAAAATGGGCAGAAGACCTAAACAGACATTTCTTTAAAGAAGATATACATATTGGCAACAAACACATGAAAGAATGCTCAACATCATTAATCATTAGAGAAATGCAAATCAAAACCCCATGAGGTATCACCTCACACCAGTCAGAATGGCATCATCAAAAAATCTACAAACAATAAATGCTGGAGAGGGTGTGGAAAAAACGGACCCCTCTTGCCCTGTTGGTGGGAATATAAACTGATGCAGCCACTGTGGAGAACAGTATGGAGCTCCTTTCAAAATCTAAGAATAAAACTACCATACAACCCAGCAATCCAACTACTTGGCATATACCCTGAGAAAACCATAATTCAAAAAGAGTCATGTACCACAATGTTCATTCCAGCTCTATTTAAAATAGCCAGGATATGGGCTTCCCTGGTGGCGTAGTGGTTGAAAGTCTGCCTGCTGAGGCAGGGGACGCGGGTTCGTGCCCCAGGCTGGGAAGATCCCACATGCCGCGGAGCGGCTGGGCCCGTGAGCCATGGCCGCTGAGCCTGCGTGTCCGGAGCCTGTGCTCCGCAACGGGAGAGGCCACAACAGTA
>NC_041234.1:38978931-38987075 GCF_002837175.3 Physeter macrocephalus | reverse complement strand
CCATCGACAGATGAATGGATAGAGAAGATGTGGCACATATATACAATGGAATATTACTCAGCCATAAAAAGAAACGAAATTGTGTTATACGTAGTGAGGTGGATGGAACTAGAGTCATACAGAGTGAAGTAAGTCAGAAAGAGAAAAACAAATACCGTATGCTAACACATACATATGTAAACGAAAAAAAAATTGTCATGAAGAACCTAGGGGCAGGACGGCAATAAAGATACAGACCTCCTAGTGAATGGACTTGAGTACACAGGGAGGCAGAATGGTAAGCTGGGACAAAGTGAGGGAGTGGCATGCACATGTATACAGTACCAAATGTAAAATCAGTAGCGACTGGGAAATAGCCGCATGGCACAGAGAGATCAGCTCGGTGCTTTGTGACCACCTAGAAGGGTGGGATAGGGAGGGTGGGAAGGAGGGAAACACAAGAGGGAAGCGACATGGGGATATATGTATATGTATAGCTGATTCACTTTGTTATAAAGTGGAAACTAACACACCATTGTAAAAAAAAAAACAAAAATAAGAACATGGGCTCATTAAACAGCACAGAATCAAATTCTGGATTCTCACAGAAATGGACTTATAAATACTAATTTGGCTTCTGGGTCATTTTACGATGCCTATAATGTACCTGAGGTATTCAGTTATACCCAACTCTTCATAGTATCGTTTCAATAGGAAAATGCATTCTGATTTCCAGCCTGAGACCCTCAAAACACAGCAACCAAAAGTTCTGCACCATAGGATGAGACAAACTAGAGACTGCATTAGGTCAGCCGCACATTAACAATGTACGTATCCTCATCTGTGTAAGCAAATGCACTCTGCTCTATCATCTGCATCTCCATCTTTCCCATGGGATTTTCCCTGTTGAAAATCCCCCCAGGGATGTTGGGGGAATGGGTTCTAAGTCAGCTTAAGACTTATGCTCCATTGCCACCCATCAGCATATATGATATTCAGATATATAGGTAACTGACTTCCCCAACCAGGCTGAAAAACCAGGGCCCAGGTGTTGTATCTACTTCTTGTTCCATGAATTTAGGACTAAATGCTGGCTGCTTCTGTGCCCAGAGTTCCAAGGCAACTAAGAACAACCTACGTGAATCTCTTGTCACGATGAGGTGTTCTAAGAGAAATGTTAAATCCATTTCCACACACAGCTCCCAGTTTCATCATAGAGTCTACGCTTGGACTATCACGTAGGGAAAAAAATGCAAATACTATCATAGTAAACTACAAACATTCTTCCTGATACTTTGGATATGGGGTCCTGCATTTAATGGGTTCTAGAAGGTAATCCACTTTACAAATAAAGCAATCTAGAAAATAACCACATCTGAACCTCTTTCTTAAATTTCTGCCTACGTTTCATGCTGAGAATTCAAAACGTATTTGAAAACAAGGCTACCACTGCCATGTGCCAGGATAACTTACGATACAACCACAGAATTCACAAATTACAGGTTCTTCAAGTACATCAGGAAAGCAACTAGAAACTGAGAGCAACGGGACTGTGGAAGGACAACTAGATGAGATGCTAAAACACCTAAGTACAGGTCCTTGACTTCCTTGCTCAAGCAGACTGCAAACCCTCTGGCATTCTGTTCCCTCATCTATAAAACAGAAAAACTCCACCTATGACACAGCTCCTAGGAAAGCTGTGAGATCAACTGAAAATATGTGCAATGGCAATGAAAACTGTAAAACATGTTAAGGATGTAATGAGATACTATGTTCTTTCTAGGATTCAGAATTATTCTTAAATAACTAACCCTTCAAGTTCAACAAAGCAAAAAGAATTGTTCTTATTAGCCAGAGTAGGATTGAACCCCCCCCACAAACACACAAAAAAAGCCTACAAGTCAATTAAACATCACAGTAATAATGATATTAATTATAAATTTCAAAATTTGTCAAAGCCCTAGAGCTCATGCAACACCAAACTATAATTCCCTTTTGTGTAGGAGAGATTTGATTCAGAACATCCGGATAACAGTTCTTGAACATACCATATTTATAAACAAAAATCTGGTTACTGGCATTTAGGACAGCAAGGTCGTTACTATTTTCACAGTGTGTGGAGAACATGATTTGATTTAAAGGGTGTGGGAGCAGCAGTCGGTAGGCGCACATGGGAGGTGGAACCACACTCTGCCGGAAGACTGTCAACAATACCCTGTCTGCATGCGAGAGAGAAAGAGGATTAGACACATGGATGTTAAACTTGTAAAACAAGGCATCTGAACAGCACAGTACCACTAACTAATAATGGTGGTAGAAAATATACAGCGATTCTTAAAATTGTTGGTGTTTTTATCATGAATAAGCTTAAAAAAGTGTAGAGGAGGAAAGTAAGTGTTAGAGCTCTGTCTATATCTGGCTATTGTCACCTACAGGCCTATAGCAGTCCATCTCGGGGCTTGGAGTTTCAGGTGCCAGGGACTACGGCAAGCAGGCCAAAAGGTCAGAGTTCTAGCTTTAAACCTGGGCCTGCAACCAAGCCAGGATAAACCAAAATCCTTAAAGCACTTCCCTGTGCATGGATCTGGTAATAAGGCATATGTGCTTAAGTCCTCTATACAGAATATATGATTGTAAAATCAGTGTTATGATCACTACACAGAACATAAATTAGTACACCAACTCACATTACAATCTTAGAAGCAAGTCTTCCTTTATGTCATCAGCAATAAATAAACTGTCTATTCAGGAAAGACTGACTTTCCCTAGTTTCTCTCCCCTCACTAAACAAAAACCCTCAACCTAATTAAAAAACTCCAATCCAATACAAGTACTAGGCAGATGTCTGTGACTTGAACTGAAGATACTGGAAAGGTACACAATTAGCAAGCATTATATCAAAAAACAAAGCAACACAATGGAGTGGTGTGAGAGTCAACGTAACGCTATGTCAGGGCACAAAGACAAGGCTGACACACCAATGCCACAAGCCTACTGTTGTCTTCCTCTCTACCCAGGGTCAGAAATGTCAATGTCTTCAAAGCCCAGACAAGTAAATATGTAAAGGCCATGGCTGTAGTAGAAAAGGGAGTTGAGGGATGCGGGGGGAGAGGAGAGACTATGGGTCCTCAGGGGAGTACACGCCTCACCTAAGGGTGTTCCCACCCAATAGAAACCAAACAAGTAAAAACAAACCAAACAACCAGAATAATCGATCAAATAAAATCGTGCACTAAGTCAAACTACCACATCTGCAGGCTCCTGGCTCAGGCCCCTTGCAGGCCCATGGACACACTTTTCAGCTCCTTACTTCCATCAACAGCAGCCACATTTGCCATGTCACTTCAATTATCTCCTGAGCTCTGGTCAGTCGTCCAGTGCCAGTCATAGCAGAGGAAATGCCAGCCTTGACAGAGAACGTGCAGCCGGTATGGGGTCACCGGGCCCCACATCAGGGAAACAATCTTGCTCTGCCAAAAGGTGCCGAAGGGCAGGCTTTGCTTGAGATACCAGTGAGAGTTTCTGGTGTCACCGGGCCCCACATCAGGGACACAATCTTGCTCTGCCCACAGATGCCGAAGGGCAGGCTTTGCTTGAGATACCAGTGATAGTTTCCAACAGTCCAGAGCTGAACTGCAGGGGAAAATGAAAAGAAGGCCATCAGAGGCAGGGGCCAGAGGACCAGACTTCGTACCACTTGCTAGAGAGGGGTGAGGACACCCTTTTCTTTTTCAAATGATCCTTTCTGCTCAGCCTCTTCCTTAAGAGAATAATATTAACAATAATTGTTAAAGTATAGTTATTCATGAGGACAAAATATTAAGCATCAATAAGGTCAGAAGCACACGTGTTCATTTCTGCCTCTACCTTCAAACTTTATGATCATGATGATGGAAGGCTCCTACCATAGGACAGTGCTTTAGTTAGTTGTTTTTTTCATAAAGACTTAGAAAGAAGAAAACTTGGCAACCAGATTAAAAGTATTAAAACACCCAATCCAAGAGCACTAGACTAGCATCACTATGTTGTATTAGGCTAAAGATGCTTATTATTTTCTTCCAGGTGTTTTGCATGCAGTTATGTCCAAGGGAGATCAGCATGCAATTACCCTTAAAAGAACAAGACCAAAACCTGTACAGTGTAGGAAACAGAAAGAAGTTGGTCAAAGAGTACAACCTTCAGTTACAAGTTCCAGAGATCTAATGAATAGCATGGTGACTACAGTTAACAATACTGTATTGTATACTTGAAAGTTGCTATGAGTGCAGATTTAAAATGTTCTCACCGGGCTTCGATGGTGGCGCAGTAGTTGAGAGTCCGCCTGCCGATGCAGGGGAAACGGGTTCATGCCCTGATCCGGGAAGATCCCACATGCCGCGGAGCCATGGCAGCTGCGCCTGCGCGTCCGGAGCATGTGCTCCACAATGGGAGAGGCCGCAACACTGAGAGGCCCACGTACAGAAAAAAAAAAATGTTCTCACCGGGCTTCCCTGGTGGTGCAATGGTTAAGAATCTGCCTGCCAATGCAGGGGACATGGGTTTGAGCCCGGGTCCAGGAAGATCCCACATGCCGCGCAGCAACTAAGCCCATGAGCCACAACTACTGAGCCTGTGCTCTAGAGCCCAAAAGCCACAACTACTGAGCCTGCGTACCACAACTACCAAAGCCAAAGTGCCTAGAGCCCGTGCTCCGCAACAAGAGAAGCCACTGCAATGAGAAAGCCACGCACGGCAAGGAAGAATAGCCCCCGCTCGCCACAACTAGAGAAAGCCCGCACGCAACAACGAAGACCCAACGCAACCAAAAAAAAGTTCTCACCATAACAACAAAAATGGTAATTATGTGAAGTGAAGGATGAGTTAATCAACCTTACTGTGGTAAACATTTCACAGTAAATGCATGTATCAAATCATCACATTTTACCTCCTGTGGTAAACATTTCACAGTATATGCATGTATCAAATCATCACATTTTACACATTGCATGTCAACTATATCTCAAGAATATGCAAGACAACCATTAAGCTAAATAAAATAAAAGCAGTTTCACAGCTATTCTTCATGAAGTTGGGTCCTCTGAGACCTCTCTATAAATTGACCAGCAGTCAATATTTTAAAAATCTATGTTCCATATTGTATGCTGAAGTGATTTTGAAGACTTTGAAATGCCCTTATTTTGGAAAGAGCTCTACTGCCATCGTATATAAATTCCCTTGATGACCGTCAGCAATCCATCCCCACTTTACAAGGAGAATGAAACATGAAGGATCTATGCAATACGTCCACAGATAACAAAACAAAAAACTCAAGAAGACAAGAGCTGGGAATAAAATTCCGATTGTAAGTGTTCAATCCACTAAATGTATCCAACCTCCCTGCTAGTGTGGGAGGAGACCATGATTATGGAATTCAACCCCTCACAGAGACAGAGACTGAGACCCCCTAGTGACAGAGGCCAAAATTAGAACACAGGGCTTCTGCCTTCCAGGCTGGGCTTCTTTCTAAATTATAATGCTGATCTTACCTAAAATATAAAGTCAGAGTTGCTGAAATAATGCAGCCTTCTGTTGCTGAAGGTAGGACTTGGCAACCACCTATAAGAGGTACTACAGAGATGCCCCTGAAAGCATCGGCCAGATCCAGGACCCAATATTTCCCTCCTATAACTGATGCTGATTCTGATGAAGCAGGGCTGTTTATAATTCCTATAAATCATGGGTCAGCATGACCATTTCCTGTCTGCTCTGCTTGGGCACATCCAAGTATTGTAGTACCCCAAAACATACCTTGCTGCTGTATACAAACAGTAGTGCCTATCCTGCTGCAGACCCCTGGGCTTCTATCCAAAAGTTTCCACAGAGAGATAAAGGGTCAAGGATTCTGACGAAGCAGGGCTGTTTATAATTCCTATACATTATGGGTCAGCATGACCATTTCCTGTCTGCTCTGCTTTGGCAAGAGATTGTACAATACTCCAAGTATTGTAGTACCCCAAAACATACCTTGTTGCTGTATACAAACAGTAGTGCCTATCCTGCTGCAGACCCCTGGGCTTCTATCCGAAAGTTTCCACAGAGAGATAAAGGGTCAAAAAGCAAAGCAAGACAACTTTTCCAGTGGGATCAGATAATAAGTGGTGGAGTTACAGCAGGAATCAGCAAACTACAGCCTGCATCTGCTTTTACAAAGAAATTTGTATTGGAACACAGCCATACCCATTTCTTTATGTACTGTCTTTTGAGTGTTTTCACACTACATCAGCAGAGTGGAGTAGCTGCAACTCAGGCCATATGGCCTGAAAGCGGAAAACATTTACTATCCAGTTCTTTACAGAACAAGTTTGTCGACACACCGGTCAGAAGAAAAATATCTATTCACCACTCCACACAGTGACTTTTTGTTCTGACAAGTACATTTCTGAGACCTAAGACACTGACTTGGACTCCCTCTTCTCTGATTTACTCTATTAGACTTCTTATGGAAAAGTCGGTGGGATGAGCCAGGCCCAGAGCACTTTCCCATGCAGAGATGTGTTGGTTACTACCTCTATGACTATCCTCAAAGCTGGATGCCCCAGAGTCCACCCTGGGCCCTAGATCCAGCACCATACCTGCTCCCTGAGCAAGCACATCTAATACCAAGATTGGAAAGATTCCCCACACGCCAATGACTCCCAGTCCACAGCTCTGGCCTCTCCTGAGCTTCAGCCCCTTCTACTCACCTGCTTTTCTTGGTGATCCCATATGGCCCTTAAACAAATCCAAAAAGGAACTCATCACCCACCCTTTACAGATCAGCACTTCCCCCACCTTCCCTCTCACATACTGACAACTTTATTTCCACCAACTGAGCTTCTGGCTAGAGTCCTACTACATTTTCTTCTTCACCTTACATATCCAAAGCCTATTTATTTCACTTTCTAAACTGGTATTTCTCAAACTTGCTAGGGCAGGAGGGGAACCATGCACATATATTCAAAACAAGTTTCCCATAATTCCAAAAAATGTACTCCTATCCTCATGGAGAATCAAAATTTTCCTGCATTTCTCCCTTTTCTAGTCCCACACATTCTTTATCTCTCACCTGGATTCCTGTAGCAACCTCTTACCAGATCACCCTGCCTCGTCTCTTCCCTCTCCAACAATCAATCAATCTTGCATCATCAGAAGCTTTAAAGACTGATCTCCTATAACTTAATGTCCAAATTCCCTATCAAACTTAATCAAAATCCCCCCTTTTAGTTCATTGCACATCCATGTCCTGTCACTAACTGATCTCCTATAACTTAATGTCCAAATTCCCTATCAAACTTAATCAAATCCCTCCCCTTTAGTTCATTGCACATCCATGTCCTGTCACTAGGCAATGCTGAAGTACTCATAGTTGCCTGAATAAGCCATGCTGTGTCAAAGGCTTCTATGAAACATCCTTGCCTTGGAATGAACTAATTCACTTGCTTGGACCACTCCCCCACCCTCAGCCCTCATTTACCCAACACCAAATCAGCCAAAACTCAGCTCAAGTCGGCCTCCTCTGGGAAGTCTTCTGTCCCCATTACTCCCTTTCTCTCCTTATGCTACCCTAATACCTGCCAAGTCGGCCTCCTCTGGGAAGTCTTCAGTCCCCATTACTCCCTTTCTCTCTTTATGCTACCCTAATACCTGTACATCCTGTTATTATTGACTCCTTAAGGAAAAGATGAATTAGCCACAGCACCAAACACACTGCTGGGTTCATACTACCTACTCAAACATTATTTCTGAACAAACAAATTATTTTTGAATGCATAAATGAGTAGCACTTTTCTAAATGATTTCTTACTTAGTAGAACGAGAAGTCATGAGGTTAGACCTCAGCAAAAGTTAATATACCTACTCCCCCATCCTTCTCCTCAATCAGGACAGCTACCTGGTGCCCTCAAGTTGGCCAGAGCTTCTTATACTCAATAAGCATCTCCCCTTCAGTACTTCCACAGCCTAATGCCCATATCACCTCAGCTAGATCTTCGCAAGAAAACAATATGATGGTTCCCATGAAAATTCAGGTCTAATCAGTAGGAACAAAAATCAGCTCTCTATCCTGCCTCTCTTGTCTTCTCCCCAAAATTGTACCTCACATATCTCTCCTTATTCTAGCTAGTACAGTCCTTTTCATTAAACACCCC
>NC_041234.1:38969022-38978830 GCF_002837175.3 Physeter macrocephalus | reverse complement strand
AATTGGGCTATCAGACAGTGAATTAAGTAGGGGTTTAAGTTCTTTGGGCTTTTGACGTGCCTATTAGTGTGCAAGACAAGCCACAAAATGTTTCAAACAAAGCTACACTTACTTTCACCAAAATCATCCTGGTGGATTTGCTGTTCCATGATTGGTTCCAACTCTTTTGTCATTATAATTAGGGTCTGTTGACCTTGGAGGAGCACAAACAAGAATGATTTTGTTCTCATTTAGCAAATCTTCCATTCTGTAAGTATCTATAGCACTGGAAGCTACTGAGCTGGAATGGAGGAGCTTATAGTCAAAACAGCGAAGACAGAATTTATTCAAAATGTGCTAACTCTCATGATCATAAAGAAGTTTTCACTGGGTACGTCACTTAGTGCTTATGCTCAGCTATTTATGTATGTCAAGCTAACATTAAAATCCACATAGCCCTCCTCCAATAATTTCAACGATTTAGTCAGCAAGATATCTCTTCAAATGTATACCTCATTAGGGTGCCAGTTTGTAGAAACTCATCTGGAATGAAAACACTTAAGGGAAGAAAAATAGGACTGGGAGAGCAGTTCTTAGAATCAGTTTATTTTATGTAGCAAGTCTTCCTCTTAGAGTAGGTTAAATATTGCTGACATTTTTAAACATAACTATGGACCTTAGCAGCAACTTTTTTTTGCTTGTTTTGGTTTTTTTTGCGGTACACGGGCCTCTCACTGTTGTGGCCTCACCCGTTGCGGAGCACAGGCTCCGGACGCGCAGGCTCAGCGGCCATGGCTCACAGGCCGAGCCGCTCCGCGGCATGTGCGATCCTCCCGGACCGGGGCACGAACCCCTGTCCGCTGCATTGGCAGGTGGATTCCCAACCACCGCGCCACCAGGGAAGCCCCTGCAGCAACTTTTTAAAACAATACATTAAGAAGTAAAACTTAAGTCAAAAACACCACATTCCCTATAGATTATCATGTTGGAAACCTTGTTCCAAGAAAAGTTTTTTTTGAAACCTAAGCACCCTAAAACTTAAGCCTGTTAGATATTAGGAGTCATGTTTTATAAAAGTCAAGAATTAGAGACCAGTGACATGCTTACGTGTGACAAGAAGCACCAGTTCTTGGTCAGGACTCCAACTCATGACAGAGATACCACTGGCTACACTCCCGACCCATTCCAGCTGACAGAGACATTTCAAAATATTAAGGGAGATATGAAAATAGAAGCGTCTCAGTAAATATTTACGATAACCTTAAACAAAACATTTAACAAAACACACAAAGGTGAAATTATTCAGTAAACACTTATTCAGTAACAGGTATTAAAAGTCCAGGCATGATACAGACAATAGGCACTGGAGGTGACTACGGCCACTCCATTCCTCCCGTTAAGGAGATAAAAGGGACCAGTGACATGCTTACCTGTGGCAAGAAGCACCAGTTCTTGGTCAGGACTCCAACTCATGACAGAGATACCACTGGCTACACTCCCGACCCATTCCAGCTGACAGAGACATTTCAAAATATTAAGGGAGATATGAAAATAGAAGCGTCTCAGTAAATATTTACGATAACCTTAAACAAAACATTTAACAAAACACACAAAGGTGAAATTATTCAGTAAACACTTATTCAGTAACAGGTATTAAAAGTCCAGGCATGATACAGACAATAGGCACTGGAGGTGACTACGGCCACTCCATTCCTCCCGTTAAGGAGATAAAAGAGAAAAAAAAGATGCCTCTACAGCAGGGTTAGGGATGTAACCGAGGTCTCTGGGAATTACGTGGGGCCTCAGAGCAGAGCCTGACAAATGGCCCCGGAGAGTCCAGGAAAGCTTCTCTAAGGAGGTGCTTTGAAGGGTAGGAATAGGGCCAGGAGGAAGAGACTGGCTGGAAAATGTGCAGTTAAAAAGAGCAGTTAAAAATCAGCTGCAACGAGAGCATAAGGTATATATACACACAGGAATGATGCGGGTGGGAGGTGAGGCTAAAAAGGAATTGGGGAAACAGATAGTGAAAGGTCTTATAAGGCACAATGAGGAACATGGATTCTGTCTTGCAGACACTGTGAAGCCACAGATATGGAGGATCAGCACCATCTGGTGGACACCAATGAATTGGAGGAGCTCAGTAATTAGGAAAAAATCTACAAAATGTTTTGAAAGTAAAAGTATACCTTTTAAATGTGAGAAATACTAATTAAGTTATACTTGATGGCTTTGATGTTTTCTGTAAAGAATTATATAATGCAAAGACTTTAATTTGCAAAATGCTTAAATATTATGGCTCCTGACATTTTAAACTTCTATGAAAAACTAGTGACCTGAAACCAAAATAGGCATTTGAGAATGCCTAAGATTTCCTCCTCACTGGTCTCTTCCACTTACCTGCTGTGTGTTGAGATTGCAAAGTAGGACATCTCCAGAGGCTGTGGCCACACACACAGACTCGTGATCCAGCACCTCCTGAATACCAACAATGCAGCCACTTCCATCCTCTGGGAGAAAGCCTTCTGCCACCAAAGGAGTGTCATTTTTCACCTTTCACCAAAACAAACAAATAAGCAAATTAAGTCAATCTACTTTCAAGAACAATTCATAACACTTCCAGAGATACTTTCTAATGTTTCTTTTATAATATAAAAGCTTTCTAAATATTTTTTCCTTGATTAAAACCCAAACTTTCATTTGAGAAATATCACAACACTACCATCTTTAACACAAAACACAGTTAATGTGACCTTTGTGCCAAGCAAACATAAAAGCCTGGTATCTTTGAAAATATCCAATAAAACATGAAGCTAATAACTATGATTTCCTAAAATGTACACAGTATGGGGAAAGGGGACTAAGAATGTAATCACCTAAAATACATTAGTGGCAAAATATAATTAAGGGAGATATAAGAATCAACCTAAAGAGCTTTTAAAGATACATACGCTCAAGCTCCAGAAGTGAAGATTCTGATTTAGTTGCTATGAGATGGTGACTGAAACAGTTTCAAAAGCCCTACAGGAAATTTTCGTCTGCATTCCCACTTGAGAACTGCTAATAGATAGTATTTACATGGTAGAAAGGGTGAAAAGTAGGGCACCCCCACAAAATACAATGTCAGAGTTTTGCCAACTTAGATTAAAACAGAAGCAGACGAAAAGATTGGGTACTAGTTAAGTTATACCTAATACGACATCAGTATAAAGCGAAGGGAGTATTCATTTGGCGGGACATAAATTCAGAAAGATTTAAAGGAAATACTATTTGGGGAAGCAAGTTTGGAAAAAGACAAGTCAAGAGTCATGCCAAGTGCTAACATCCTCCATCAGTAACTTACCTCTCTTGTGACAGGGTCTACTTCTTCCAGCCCGTGTTCTGAGCCAAGGAGCACTGTGTCTTGTTCAGTTCAGAGAGAAGCACTGAGGTTTCCCTGTATCCTGAATATCCCTGAACTCCAAGCTCTGAAATAATTTTAGATTTCTCATGATGAAGCGACTCTGGAAAGAAAAGTACAAATATCTCTCTTTTTTTAAAACATCTTTATTGGAGTATAATTGCTTTACAATGGTGTGCTAGTTCCTGCTTTATAACAAAGTGAATCAGTTACACATATACATATGCTCCCATATCTCTTCCCTCTTGCGACTCCCTCCCTCCCACCCTCCCGATCCCACCCCTCTAGGTAGTCACAAAACACCGAGCTGATCTCCCTGTGCTATGTGACTGCTTCCCACTAGCTATCTATTTTACTTTTGGTAGTGTATATATGTCCATGCCACTCTCTCATTTCTTCACAGCATATATGTCCATGCCACTCTCTCACTTTGTCACAGCTTACCCTTCCCCCTCCCCATATCCTCAAGTCCATTCTCTAGTAGGTCTGTGTCTTTATTCCCGTCTTACACCTAGGTTCTTCATGACCTTTTTTTTTCTTAGATTCCATATATACGTGTTAAGATATGGTTATTTGTTTTTCTCTTTCTGACTTACTTCACTCTGTATGACAGACTCTAGGTCCATCCACCTCACTACAAATATCTCAATTTTGTTTCTGTTTATGGCTGAGTAATATTCCATTGTATATATATGGCACATATATACAAATATCTCTTGATGAAACTTTAATGTCTCTGAGAAACTCAAACAGCTTAGTAGCGATAAATTACACTCCAAAATAAGCAAAATGATTCAGGGAGCAGAGAATTTAGAATAACCAGGAAAAAGAAAAAGATCTAATCTGAACCCACACAGAGATGAGTGGTAGAATCATTGTGTAAATCTACGGTCTACAAATTGAGGCTGTGAAATCTATTTTACGGCCTCACTCTTTGTAAGAGGCAAGATTCTCAACTTCAGTGTTTTTCCTTCAAAAAAGATTTATCATCAGGTATTGTGCAGGAAAGTTGAGAAGAACACAATGAATGAGAAAACACTTTATTTTTGCACATGAGGATGTTTTCATAACTTGAAAGATTTACAAAATAATATAAAAATCCACATATATATCTTGGCATTTGAAGAAAATAAAATTACTTTAATACCACCAACTACATTTATTTATAAACTGGCTCTATATCTTCATTAAAAAATTAAAAGTGAAATCAAACATAGAAATAAAGAAAAGCATTTATGTGACTCCCCTGGGGGCGCAGTGGTTAAGACTCTGCACTCCCAATGCAGGGAGCCGGGGTTCGGTTCCTGGTCAGGGAACTCGATTCCACAGGCATGCCGCAAGTAAGAGTTTGCATGCCGCAACTAAGGAGCTCGCCTGCTGCAACTAAGGAGCCTGAGTGCCACAACTAAGACGCAGCACAACCAAATAAACAAATAAATACTTTATTAAAAAAGAAAAGAAAAGCATTTATTGCCCTCAGGGAGAAAATAAGACACTATGAAATTACAACAGTATACTTCAAAATGATGACCAACAGGTCGAGGAGCTTGATAACCAGATATAACTACTTCACAGTACTCCACTTTCCTGGCCTCATTTTCCCCAGGGCAATAGAAAAGCTGAGAAAAGAACGATCAATAGGAAATCTACTTTGGTCTGGCAAAATCAGACTTGTTTTAACATATAACATTATCTACGAGGAAAAAAAAAGTGAACGTGCTGTATATTTATATCCAGACCCCTTTAAGGTTTATACTGTAATTGGAAGTCCCTAACTTACGTTAGGGGTGACAATTACACAGTCCACACTGGCCTTCTTGTCACCTTAGTCCAAGGTGAATTCTCTCATCTTGCATTTCATACTTATAACAATGAAAGAATAAACATGAGTTAATCCTTATACTACATAGCAGATAAAATGTGAAGTGTAGTATGAGTGAGACAACATAAAATGTGGGTTAAGAGGAAGGCAAGCCCACACATGGTGGAAGCGAGGAAGAGAATCAAGGCAAACAATGGTTTTGTAAGCTTTCAGGACATTTATATTCAAGAACTTGTAGAAATTATTCGAACCTGTATTACATCATGAAGACTTTTTATTTAGATCTAATTCTATATAGAAAGCTCGGGTTTTTGAAAGCATATAAAAATTACATTATCTTTCATCTTAAAATAACATAAAGATGACCACTGACATACAGCTGAAAGGATGGGTAGATTTGAGATGAGAGGATGTCTGACTAGAGGGGAGTAAACACGGGAGAGAGTAGCAAGAGATGAAAACAGGCGACAGAAGACCAGATGTATTTCATCCTGGTTTACCTCATAATAATTATGCTGTTATTGTTGCCATGATCAGAACATCAACATGTCTCCTTGTGAACTTGGATTCTATTCACCAACAATCTGCGGAGCTCTGGGGTCCATGAACCCCAGCATAAGTACCCGGATGGCAAAGGCAGAAGGAGCTGAGGAGGACTTTCTTTCTCCTGTTACCTTGCTGTTTCCATCCATATCGCCCCAGCAATGGGCCTTCATCCTTCCAGGGGCCCGTGGTCCGAGCCTCTAGCACTCCCATCAGCATGATAACAACCAACCCAGAGCAACCAGCACTAACCAGGCAGGTGCCCCCTCCAGGTGCCTGAAGTCTAGTAACATGGAGCTCCTCTGAATTCCAGAGTTATGAACACCAGCTTTACAATGCCTCTCCTCCAAGGTTAGTCCATGATAACCCAAATGGCTTCCCTTGTTTTGATCCTCAGACCTAGCTGAGTGTTGTAACTTCTTCCATCAGTTTACTTGTTTAGTTACTTCACTGCTCCCTTTGGCTTTTTGTTCCTCCAGTAGCTACTTAACCAATTCTTCGTTTTAAATTCTGTTGAAATATTATGTGGTTTCTACTTTCCTGACTGGACCCTGACTGACAAACATATCAAACAATCTGAGTTCTCAAATCATTGAACTTTCAAAATCACCGGCCAAGTGTAAAAGGGAAGAACCTTTTGTATTCTATTACAAGTTAATCACTAAAGGGATGCAGCCTATAAGCTTCAATTATACATCATCACCCAACTCTCAGAACCCTGACTCCCAAGTGATGAGCATTAAGCCAAAATACTTTTGTTTAGCTCACAAGAAACATCCTGACCAGGCCCACAGGTGAATAATGACTGCAGGGAGGAAGAAATTCACACATACCCCTCTGGAGGCTTATGGGAATCAGGAAATGTTTGACTTTACTCCCTCCCCTTTTAGTATAAAAGAAGCCTGAATTCTACCTCAGGCAAGATGGTTTTTTGGGGGCATGAGCCCACCATCTTGGTTTGCTGGCTTTACGAAAAAAGTCCTTATTCCTTGCCCCAGCAACTCGTCTCTCGATTATGGGCCTGTCGTGTGGTGAGCGGTACGAGCTTAGACTTGGTGACACAAGGGCAGCTCATCATTCATCTCCCTCCTCCCAAACCCTTCCAGCCTCAAAATGAACTTCTCTACAATTTCACACCTATCATCCTTATTCCCTTACCTTCTCAGAAGTGTCCTACTCTTTCTCAAGACCAGCAAAGAGAACCCTCCAAACTCCCCCAGGACCTTGGCTTATCAGAACCCTTTCTTTTACATCTGCAATCTCCAAACTCCCCTGCCCTCAAATGACTCATCCTTTCTCAGCCCTTAAATGCATTAAACATCTCTCCACACCATAGATCAACTCTGGATCCTCTCTGAAATTTCTGCAACTCCTCTATTTTCTTCCCTTGCTCCTTCATTGGTCCACCTCTTGGCTAATTATCATGCCCATGACCACATCTACCAAACAGATCACTAATATGCTTAGTAGATCTAAATGTCTAGCCCTGACCCTCCCTAAACTGAACACTAAACTCACATTCTCAACCTCCTGCTGTTACCACAAGGATTTCTCAAAAGCACATCGAATGCAACCTGTTAAATGAAGTACCTGCTATTGTCCACCAAACTACTTTCCCCTCTGGGGACATGGCATTCCTACTTTCTCTGTCCTCCAAGCTGAAACTGTGTGTCTGCTTCCCTTTTGCCCACACTTTCACAGTAAACTATTCACTGGTTACTGCTCTGCCTGTCAGTGTACGATCTGAATCCTTTACATAGTACGTAATCTTACGATCTGGCTTGTGGCCTACATCAAATACCGACTGAGCACTTGCAAGGGCTAGTCTGGACAAGAGATGACTGACAGTCACCGCCTCCTCAGAGGTCACTGCTTAACGGGGGACAGGGCCACATAACATACCACGTTACATGGAAATGCACAGGGACAAATCTCCAAGGAAAGCTGCAGATGCGAGAAGGGACTCTCAGCACAGTATCTGAACTTCTCTCTACTACCGTCACCTTCTATCATGCATTGTTGCGCTATAACTGGTGCATTACTTGGTTCGGCGGTATTGTCTGCAACTGCAAGGAATCCGGAGACAGGGTAAGTGTGCAGCTGGGGGAGAAGCATGTCAGTCCCCCTCCTGCCACTCCGCGCAGAGCCCACTGATGGCCGCGGATGCAGCAGGCAGCAAGTCTGCAGAAAGTGGACTCAAGAAGGGCAGAGGTGGTCAAGCCGCACTTCACTCCCAGCTCAGCAGCAGACAGCTGTTGGTCACTAGAAGGTCCCCTTCATCAGGAAACCCGCTGACGGACAGGGCCCATTTCCGTAACCCCACCCCAGCTACATCGCTCGAACGCTCACCTACGCCGCGCTCTGAGGACCCCCAAACAGCGGTGCGTCCGCATAGGGCTGCGCACGGGCCTCGCCCTGTCCGCTGCTTCTGTCTGAGCTCTCGCGATGCGCACTGGGTCTCCGAGCCGCCGGGCCGCTTGACCCCCTCTGCTAGTGGCTGAAGTCGGGCGGAGGGGCGACCGGCGAAACACGTACTCGCAAGCGAAGATACCCCGACACGCGCCGACTGTCCCAGGAGTGACGCCACGAGGCCGAGGGGCCTTAGCCTGCCTGCTTCGTCGCCCTGCCAAGATTTGTGAGGAGCGGAGCTGGTCGCTGCCCGCTAGCTCTACATCCTACTGACTGGCCTATTGTGTTTGAGCCCCGCTTTGACGTCAGACCCGAAAGATCAGTAAGTGGCACCGGTGGGTGGAGCCTGGGTAACAGCGCGCGTGCGCACAGCGCGTGTCCCGGGCTACACGCCGAAAAGGGAAAGACACCTTCCTCCCTAGCAACCGAGGGGAAGAGTACAGGTCCTCCAGTGGGCGGGGTTTGCAGCACCTGAGATTGTCATGGCTACCGAGCCCAAGACTCCTGAGGCCGACTTGGTTGTGGAGCCCGAGGTGCCTTAGCTTGTGGACCCTTATTTCACTTGCTGATACAAAGCGGGTAAGTGGAAAATGATTTCAAACACATCTGGGCCCAATTTGTCTGACAGTATAGGGACTATGATGACAGATCATAATCCACACGCGCCCTCCCCAGCGCTTCCTCCCCACGTCAGAAGGAACTGGATCTCTCTGTTCCCCTGTAGGCCAAGGGAATGGCATTTGCAAAGACGTGGAAAACAACAGGGTGCATGCTGGGTAGGGCGAGCACAGTGCCAGTTCAGGAGGGTGGGTTGCTTGCGGGAAGATGGTAGACTAAGGTGAGATGCCCGAGGGAGGCAGGAGCTGGATTGCAATCTCCATGAGTGCCTAAAGGGATTTGAGGGGCTCCGTCCTCCAAGAAGATGCGATACATAAACTGATTTACATGGTAGCGGTCTAAACTAAGGTAGAGGCATAGGGGAACAAGTATTTACTCATAGCATCACACCTGACTTGGCAACATTGGAGAGCATGTTAAAATGTCATGGGGAGTTCACCCATTTCTTGAGAAATAGAAATAAGATATATTACTTACAAACTACTAGAGGGAATAAAGTACTAAAGAACACTCAGTCCATCCAACAGAGAGTCATTGCAGTACAAAACAGAAAAAGAGAATAATACGTGAAAAGTGTAGGGAAAAAAATCACAATAAATAGGAAGCAGAAATAAGATGACAGAAACAACTGCAAACTACAGATTACTAGGAAAAATTCAAAATGGAGCCGTATGATCTTTCAAAGAGCATTATCTAAATCATAAGGGCATGGAAGGGTCAAAAGTATATAGTTGTGAACATTTTTTAAATGATTATTTCAGTTGTTAAATGATTAAAAAGAGGGATTCAGGGCTAATGAGTGTGATTATCATTCTGAAGGCTCAAAATATACATATACCAAAAATTCACTGAATTTGACAAATTCACATAGTGGGAAGTTTTAGTGTCTCTCTCAGGAACTGATTGATTAAGAAAACAATAACTATAAGCAACGATGAGGAAGATTTGAAGAACCCTATTAAAATCTTGGTCTAGGGCTTCCCTGGTGGCGCAGTGGTTGAGAGTCCGCCTGCCGATGCAGGGGACGCGGGTTTGTGCCC
>NC_041234.1:38967875-38968799 GCF_002837175.3 Physeter macrocephalus | reverse complement strand
TCTAATGGGTATGTACAGAATACTAGGTCCAAAGATTAGAGAATATATATTCTTTGGAAGCACAATTGGAACATTTAGAAAAGCTGATCATACACTAGGCCACAAATATGTCAGCAATTTTGAAAAAAGAGTTGTGAAGGTGGAAACTGCACTCTCTGAACACAATGTAATTAAGTTAAAATATAATGACCCAAGAAAACAGAAACAAACAATTTATGGTGGGAACGTTTAAAAATACGACCTCAATCAAGTGATACATATGACCAACAAGGGATAAATTGTAATTATTAATCATAATAGAAATTAGGAAATACTGCAACCAAAGGATAATGAAAATAGCCCCTATAAAATCTTGTGGAATACACCCAAATGGTAGTTTGAGGGACATTCATAACACCAAATGCTTGTATTAGAAAAGCAGAAAGACAACAGTTTAATGAGCTAAGCAACAAAAATATGAAATTAGAATGAGAAGAACAGAATAAATGCAAGAAAGTGGAAGGAAGGAATATTTATCAAAGTTAAATAAAGTAAAAAGAAGAAAAAATCCATAAAGAAGTTCAAGCAAACCAAACGCTTGTTGTTAGGAAATGCAAAAGAAATGGATAAATGTATACCAATGGTCACTGAGACAGAGAGGGACACAAGTAAAAGATATTAGGAATGAGAAAAGAAGTAATCATTCGGATACAGTAGATATTTGTGTAAGTAGCATATAACTTAATTTGAATTACTTAATTTTAGAACAGATGAAATAAATAATTTTCTCAACCTACCAAAATTAAATCAAATAGAAATAGACTGATCATTTCTTTTTTTTTTAACATCTTTATTGGAGTATAACTGTTTTACAATAGTCTGTTAGTTTCTCCTTTACAACAAAGTGGATCAGTTATACATATACATATGTTCCCATATCTCTTC
>NC_041234.1:38966202-38967709 GCF_002837175.3 Physeter macrocephalus | reverse complement strand
GTTCCCTTTTCTCCACACCCTCTCCAGCATTTATTGTTTCTAGAGTTTTTGATGATGGCCAATCTGACCGGTGTGAGATGATATCTCATTGTCGTTTTGATTTGCATTTCTCTAATGATTAATGATGTTGAGCATTCTTTCATGTGTTTGTTGGCGATCTGTATATCTTCTTTGGAGAAATGTCTATTTAGTTCTTCTGCCCATTTTTGGATTGGGTTGTTTGTTTTTTTGTTATTGAGCTGCATGAGTTGCTTATAAATTTTGGATATTAGTCCTTTGTCAGTTGCTTCGTTTGCAAATATTTTCTCCCATTCTGAGGGTTGTCTTTTGGTCTTGTTTATGGTTTCCTTTGCTGTGCAAAAGCTTTTAAGTTTCATTCGGTCTCATTTGTTTATTTTTGTTTTTATTTCCATTTCTCTAGGAGATGGGTCAAAAAGGATCTTGCTGTGATTTATGTCATAGAGTGTTCTGCCTATGTTTTCCTCTAAGAGTTTGATAGTGTCTGGCTTTACATTTAGGTCTTTAACCCATTTTGAGTTTAATCTTGTGTGTGGTGTTAGGGAGTGTTCCAATTTCATACTTTTGCTTGTAGCTGTCCAGTTTTCCCAGCACCACTTATTGAAGAGGCTGTCTTTTCTCCACTGTATATCCTTCCCTCCTTTATCAAAGATAAGGTGACCATATGTGTGTGGGTTTATCTCTGGGCTTTCTATCCTGTTCCATTGATCTATATTTCTGTTTTTGTGCCAGTACCATACTGTCTTGATTACTGTAGCCTTGTAGTATAATCTGAAGTCAGGGAGCCTGATTCCTCCAGCTCCATTTTTCGTTCTCAAGATTGCTTTGGCTATTCGGGGTCTTTTGTGTTTCCATACAAATTGTGAAATTTTTTGTTCTACTTCTGTGAAAAATGCCAGTGGTAGTTTGATAGGGATTGCATTGAATCTGTAGATTGCTTTGGGTAGTAGAGTCATTTTCACAATGTTGATTCTTCCAATCCAAGAACATGGTATATCTCTCCACCTATTTGTATCATCTTTAATTTCTTTCATCAGTGTCTTATAATTTTCTGCATACAGGTCTTTTGTCTCCTTAAGTAGGTTTATTCCTAGATATTTTATTCTTTTTGTTGCAATGGTAAATGGGAGTGTTTTCTTAATTTCACTCTCAGATTTTTCATCATTAGTGTATAAGAATGCCAGAGATTTCTGTGCATTAATTTTGTATCCTGCTACTTTACCAAATTCATTGATTAGCTCTAGTAGTTTCCTGGTAGCCTCCTTAGGATTCTCTATGTATAGTATCATGTCATCTGCAAACAGTGACAGCTTTACTTCTTCTTTTCCTATTTGGATTCCTTTTATTTCTTTTTCTTCTCTGATTGCTGTGGCTAGAACTTCCAAAACTATGTTGAATAAGAGTGGTGAGAGTGGGCAACCTTGTCTTGTTCCTGATCTTAGTGGAAATGCTTTCAGTTTTTCACCATTGAGAACAATGCTGGCTGTAG
>NC_041234.1:38958253-38962475 GCF_002837175.3 Physeter macrocephalus | reverse complement strand
CACACAGCAGCACACACATACACAATCACAAAAAGAAAAAAGGGGAAAATAATAGTATATTTTGCTCCCAAAGTCCAACTCCTCAACTTGGGATATTTCGCTGTCTATTCAGGATTTCCACAGATGCAGGGCACTTCAAGTTGATTGTGGAGCTTTAATCTGCTGTTTCTGAGGCTGCTGGTAGAGACCTCCCCCTCTCCTCTTTGTTCTCACAGCTCCTGGGGTTCAGCTTTGGACTTGGCCCCACCTCTGCGTGTAGGTCTTCTGAGGGCGTTTGCCTTTCGCTCAGACAAGACGGGGTTAAAGGAGCAACTGATTCGGGGGCTCTGGCACAGGCCGGGGGGAGGGAGGGTCACGTATGCGGGGCGAGCCTGCGGCGGCAGAGGCCAACATGACGCTGCACCGGCCCGAGGCACGCCGCGCGTTCTCTCGGGGAAGCTGTCCCTGGATCCCGGGACCCCGGCAGTGGCGGCCTGCACGAGATCCCCGGAGGGGCGGTGTGGAGAGTGACCTGTGCTCGCACACAGGCCTCTTGGTGGCGGCAGCAGCAACCCTAGCGTCCCACGCCCATCTCTGCGGTCCGCGTCGACAGCCGCGACTGCGTCCGTTTCTGGAGCTCCTTTACGCGGTGCCCTTAATCCCCTCTCTCGATCATTTCTATAATAAAAGTATAATCCATCATAAATACGGAATGCGGGGCTTCCCTGCTGGCGCGCTGGTTGAGAGTCCGCCTGCCGATGCTGGGGACACGGGTTCGTGTCCTGGCCCGGACTATCCCACCAGCGGCCGCTGAGCCTGCGCATCCGGAGCCTGTGCTCCGCAACGGGAGAGGCCACAACAGTAAGAGGTCTGCGTACCACAAAAATATAAATAAATAAATACGGAATACTAAAACTAAAATTGATAAAGCTCTTCAAAACTTTTCCATGGTCTCAAATATTACCATTAAATTTCATATCTGTAAGATCAACCCCATCTGGGACTGAAAATTTATCTACTTATTAATTCATATCAGGCCAGCCCATACACTTGGGAACCTCATCCCCAATTTTGGATTCTACTGTTTTTACAGGCTGATAGGGTTAATTACTTGAAAGCCCTCATGTGATACTTCCAGCTTTATCACACAGATATCAGCAAATCTCCAAAACACTCACATAAACAGCCTTTACATGATCTGCAACCTGGAGAATTTGTTTTCTGAAATAAGTGTCAGAAAAATCTGCCCTTGAGCGTAGGTTAAAAAAAAGAATGTCTTACCAGGTACTGTTAACAACTAACATCAGTAAAACTCCAGAGTGTTGCTCCTTGAGTGGTTCCTCATCACATCCCCCTGTCTACTGGATATCCACTCCATCTGAAGACCTTCAACTGAGGATTCGGAGCAGTCCTCTAGGTGACACTGACTTCAGAAGTGGACAGATTCCTCGCAAGGTGACAGAATGAGATTAATTTTTTGATTCCCTAAGAACTTTTTCTCCTCATTTACTCTACTATTAATATTGTCTATCACTACACTGTGATGTCTTCTAGCACATTATTGTGACCTTCATTAACCTTATTGTATTTTTTACTCCTGTGATCTTCTTCTACCACTCAAGGAAAAACATCTAACATTCCCAATCAGACCCTGCAGACAAAAGAAACAAATGCTGCTCCTTTAAACACTCTTAAAGGCAGATTTCTTTTTGAAGGCCCCTTCTGATTTGTCAGTTTGCCTTACAGCATAATCCCAACCTCCAGACTTTGAAAATTGGACACTGACCTCCTGCTGAGGTCATTACAATCCTATAAGCAAGTCCTACTCAATCAGGAGTAGGCTTCAATATTGGGGCCATCCTGGCCCTGATAGTCAAATTTGCTCATGGTATTCCATTTGTTCGTGATAGTCAGCCTGCATTGTGCAACTGGTTAACTCTGCTAAATACAGTTTGTTTGTCTTGAGGAACACAAAATTGGCTTTCTCTTGCTGTGATAAATGATACTTATACTCCTGATATAGTCTGTGCCACACTGGGGTACTATTTCTTACATAACATCTTATAAAACACCCATATGTCATATGCTAACTTATCTTGTGTGTTCAGGATAATTGTGAGAGACTTTCAGATATGTAAAACTGAACATTCCAGCAGATCTTGTTCCCCTGGGGTGGCTGGGTGGGGGGGATTATCCAGTAACAGTCAAACCAATTTCTTTTTAAATATCTCCCAGAAAGAGTAACTGGCTCCCTATTCATAAATGCTTTGTGACCTGCTCTGCTCACATTAGGGAAAATAATAACTAGCAAGGATGGCCCCAAACTTGTCTTTGATTCTGACAAAAGTCATGTGGCTCTCAGAAGTGAACACAGCTAGATTCATTGCCTGGTTTTTATAATCTAGGCCCTTGACTTCAAGACTTGTTTCAAGGACTAATAATCATTGTGTTTTGTATGATTACTTGTTTTGCAGTTGGACAGTGCATCCTGTCCAGAGTCTTAAATGCTATTGCACAGCCAATGTCACATCAGAGCATTCAACGATGCATTCTACAATGAAAGGAGCGGGAGAGATCAACCCATGTCCAACTAAAGACTACATTCTCTAAATTAATTCCTCACCAGCAAAATCAGAGCAATGGTGGAAGTCTACATAACATGGATTAAGGTCTTGTAGCCAAAGGGGGGTACTAAAAACGTCTCATGACATCCAGGCTAGGGCATGTGATGCTCCCATAAGACATTAAAAAATCTCACGGAATGCCAACTTCAGATGAGATCATGAGATCTCTTCACTCTGAGGTCATGATAAAGTGAGACACAACCAAGGCCGCTTCATAATATTTTTTTTCTAAGCACAGAATAAAGCACGATCACTGTGCAAATCACCATATGTCCCTCTCCTAGCTAATTTGAGTGACAGCTAGTTGGGCGTTTTTGTTTTTGTTTTTTTGCTTTGTTTCTTTGTTTGTTTTCACCAATTGCAGCTTTACCCTCACTGTAATCTACTCTCTCTATACAAGAGGTTTATGAAGATACTCAGTCATAGGAATACCTGTCTTCCTGACAGTATCCAATCCAGAGCAAAACTCTGCTTCCTTAAGACCTCACCCAAATCACCTAAAACAAGTCCGAATGATTTAATATCCCTTTTCTATCACCCTCTTACTTATATGGCCCACAGTTCCTCATTCTGTGTGTTCTCATTCACTGCTAGGAAAAGTAAACCCACCTTGTTTAACTACAAATGTGTTCCTGGTGGTCCTTAGCTGGGAGGCGTTGATATATTGTATCACGTTAAGCTTGATGACAAACAAAACGAAGAATCAGATATGTTTACTACAATAAACCCACATGCTAATATTTCTAACATAACTCTCAGTTCACAAAGACATTTATTTTGTGTCCTTTCAACCGGCAATTACCAGGCCTCGGGACTCAGAAGAGGGCTGGCATACTGGTGGAGATATTAAGAAGATGAAGAGTAAATAAAGAAATCAAACATAAAATATATTGAAAATAGATTTTCATGATAGTGGAATGGGAGAAGGAAGGAAAAGGTTGAGTTTTGGACAATGAGTTTGAGATGGTGGTCTGACTACCAGGTCACATGCTCGTGTACCTGGACCCCATGCTCTGCAATGGGAGAAGCCACAGCAATGAGAAGCCCACGCACTACAATGAGGAGTGGTGCCCACTCCCCACAACTAAAGAAAAGCCCGCACGCACCAATGAAGACCCAATGCAGCCAAAAATAAAAATAAATGAATAAATAAATTTTTAAAAAAAGAGACTTTGCAGGAATTCCACACCTGCACGAGCCTCAGCAGGAACACTGTAGGCCCTCTGCCTCGCTTTCACTCAGGTCTGCGTGTTCCCTCCTGGCGCACTCTCAGCAGTGATATCACGTGCTCAAAACGCTGCCATGTGACTCATGGTATCCTGCACAGATGACATTACCATGCTTTACCAACCAAAGCAAAAACACAATGTTCCTGGTCATTTCCCCTAGAAGACTCATAAGTTGGTATCTTCGATGTTAACATGATCTGAATAGATGAGGATAAGGGAGGCATGGGGAAGCACTATAAATTGTCAGCTTCACAACCACTAGTTCTGAAGGTGATCACATTTCTTCTAAGAAATACCTATTACAGGAAATTCAAGTATTTATGGGAGGCTAATTCTCAGTTGCTTTTATTTTTATGGCTTGTAAAATGCTTTCATATCTACCCTCTCATC
>NC_041234.1:38951604-38957979 GCF_002837175.3 Physeter macrocephalus | reverse complement strand
GTTTATAACTGAGGAAATCAAGACCCAGTAAGCTGATGAGCTGATTTCCAGCCTCTCTCTCAGCTCCAAACCCACCCTTCCTGTACACTGCTCATGAGGCTGGGACTGGGGGCCTGAGAAAACACCCCTCCTTTGACAGCTGTTATGCTCTAACAGTAGCAGACACCAGAGGGACAGGGCAAGGCTGGATAGAGGAAGGAGAAGGAATTTGTTCCCTTGTTTGCTTGCTTTCACTCAACAGTAGCTCTGTACCCCGCAGCAGCTGTTCGTTCCAATTTCTCTTTATTTCTATACACTTAGAACCAGTCTCATCCTGCCCACTTGGAAATAACAGCTCCAGCTGGCTGCCACCCGCTTCTCAGAGGTTCAAGAACCAGCTCTGCAGGGGCCTCACCGCCAAGCGTCTAAATTCCAAGAATCCGAAACTCTTCTTTTTGTTCCTCCAGCCTTAGGGGTACAGGCGGCTGCCCACAGTTTTAATCTCAATGTTACTTCTCTGTGTTCCCTGTCTGCCTTCTCAGTCCTCTAGTACTTGGTTAACCAGTTGCATATGTTAAACTCTCTCTGATAAAATAATAGCTGTGGTTTTTGTTTCCCTTAATGGACTCTGACTGATAAACCAGGCTTTCTGAATCAAAATCAAAACTCTGAAAAATACACCTGAGGTGGAAGAGACTCAGCAGATATACACAAAAATAGATGACAGTATATTAGAATTCTTGATGGGAATGGATAATGGAATAACGGTAATAGATAACAACTTGTGCCAATTTGGCAAGTCTTGGTTATATGATTGTGGTAAGATCTCCAGCTGGCTTTGCTTTCTACCCACCCTGTCAGTATACCTGTTTTTTCCCAAACAATGTTTCTGTTTTCCCTTAAGACGATGGTTTACCAGCCTCATCTAATTGCTTCTTTCTGAGACTCATGTGTTACTTTTCACTGTATCCAGTTTTGAAGTTTTCCTGTGCAATTTTATAGCTTTTCTTCAGGCTATTGTTGAAGGTTGTCTTAACAACTTATATAATTTCTTTATCATTTATATGCAGTTACTCATATTTCTTTAAAATTTATATATTTTAGATTTTCTAGTGCATTATAGTTTTAAAATATTTCACACTTACCAGTGCCTTATAGTGTTTAAAGTGGTTTCGGCTTAATAATTTCATTTGAAGTTTATCTGAGAATAAGAATATTTTGTTCACGTCTCATAGCTATTAACGGGCAGAACTTAATTCTTCTTAGTATTTGTCAAAATGATATTCCCTAATCTTCTGATGAGAGTGGTAGCACAAATATCATTACGATTATTTTATAGACTCAGAATTGAAACTTAACTGACATGCCTCATCAAAAACAACTGAATTCCTGCCAGAGTTGAAATTAGAATAAAAAGTGAGAATTTCCTGATTTTTAGTCAGATCTTTTTTCCATTGTGGAACAAAGCCCTTTTAGTTAAGACATATTATCAAATCTTATATCTTTAACTTATGAAGCAAAATTAAAGTGTAAAAAGGAAAAATAAAACTTAAATATAACTTGTCAGTTTTAAGTTTCTTACATTATAAAATGAACATATATAATGTTTACCTGAAATTTTTTGAAGTGCCTTAAGAAGTAATAGTTAAATAGTAAACTTGCTTTAAGAATACTCAAAATATTTTTAGTCTATTCAATATTATTCTTCAAAACTTGGGATATGTTAATGCATGAAATGCTCTAAAACTTTAAGATAAAATCAATTTCCAGGCAATACTTTTTTCTTACCTTGCTAATAATTCATTTTATTTCAGGGGAGAGAGGCCACTAAAAACTTTGCAGGATTTAATTCATCAACTAGAGTTAGATTTTATTTCCATTTCATGCTAATACTGTAGCAAAAGTGTTGGGCTAAAAGTTGGTAATAGCTAGTTTTCTAAATGATTTACTGTAATTGTATGTTTACCTGTGCACACAACACATGTATACTACAGATGGTGGTAGAAAAGAAGAGGACGTGCTGTAGCAATTTTTCGAGCTTTTTGTTTATCTTATTGGAAAAAAAACAAATATATTGATTAAATGAGGTAACAAATAAGGAAGCATCTGTCATAGGGCGGAGACCATTACAGGTTCTCAGTACATGTTACTTTCCTCTTCTTCTTCCATATTCCTGATGATTTAGGGCATCCAGGGAGAGACACATGTACTGACATTCACCCTTGTGCCCTTCATGTCTCATGAAACTCCACATAGGCCTAGCTCTAATTCTCCTCACTTACCTGGAGGCTTAGATTGATAAGTGGATTACAAGAGTCCTTTCTTACTTCCTCTGGCTCTCATGTTAGTCTGTTTGCCTCTCTAGAACCAAGGGCATTCTTGCATTTGAAATTTGAAATTTCTATCACTTTATCAACTTTATGTATTTTCCTTTGGCATTCCCATGTGCTTTCACCTGAGCCTCTTCAGGAAAGGGATTTCAGCTTGAGAGGATGATTGAGCAAGGCTGTTGGAAAGGGAATTAAAGTTAACCCTGAAATTATTGCCTCCTTCTTCTTCATATGTTTTATCTAATTTATTACCAAGATCTATTATTTTTCTTCACAAATCACTCTCAGATTTGCCCTGTTCTTTTCATTCTTCCTGCTGCCACCTAAAGGCTCAGTCTTCACTTCCCTGGTATCTCTCACCCTAAAACATTCTGTGTACCATTTAAAAATAATCATCCCGAATATTCTATAGTATTTTTCAGTATTCTTTCCCATCATCCTCTTCTCTTCACTAAATTGTACAATGTATGGTGAATAGTGAAAAAATAATTCCCTCAAATGGCTGGTTGAAGTATGTTTATAGGTGACAAATTCTATCTTGCTGAGCTGGAAGCAGGAATGTTCTAATGCTTTTGACCTCATCTAACCCTTTGACCCCATGTTCCAAGATTCAGCACCCTCTTATAATTGGGGATATTGCTCTCTAGACGACATACACCTAACGTAGTGATGTTTTTCCTTTCTACCCGGTTTTTGCTGAAGAGGGTTTGAAGCTTGCTTCAAGTGTGCAAGTTTTCTCAAAACAGGTAATGCACGTATCCCTGCCTGGTGCTGGTGGTGATGTCGTAAATACACACTTTGAGGGTATATTATTAAGGTATAAAGGTACTTAAGGATTAAAAGATGGAATTTCTTTGGAGTTGTTATAACTTCCTTATTTACATTTCAGCTGAAAGATGATGATAAGTTTATGCTTCTCCTGGAAATAAACAAGCTTGTTCTTCTATGCCACCAGCTCCAGACAGTAACAGAGACACCTTTGCAGGATCAAGTGTTTCTAAAGGTAAAAGGGAGGGTGGGACATTCAGGAAAGCACTTGAGAAACTTTCACATTTTTTTTAATTAGGTCAGCTTCCATCCCCTTTTTCTTCAAATAAAGTGTTAATACCCACAGAAGAACAATTTATTTCCATTTTTCCTGCCTTGACTGCAAGAACCATTTATCATCTACAGTTACAACTGACCCCAGGAAGCAGTAGGTTCACCAAATAAATTAGCTTCGGGGACATGATTAATACCATAGCACGGAGCAGCTACCCTTAAATCCCAACATCATCACCTGACTAACTAGGGCACAGACCTCTCAGTCTGAAGGGCTTCTGTTTTTTGTTTTAGGGAGTCTGAGTGCCAAAAAGTAGAATGCAAGGAATTGCAGAGAAGGGGGTTCACTGCCACTATTTGGTGCACTTTGAGAAGCCTCTAAGCCGTCTGAAATAGAACAGGTTGATTTTCCATCCATCCTTCCTGGGGTTCCATGAAATTGTCATGAGACTTGGGCAACAGTCCCTGCTTCTGAGTTCTGGGACCATAGGACATCAAGTCAGCTCAGATGCCTTAATCTACATACCCTTTGAGATCCCTTAGAAGAAAATTTTACCATTTTCAAAGTAAATAAATGATAAAGTCTTCTGAAGGCCTCCTTCTAAGAATTTGATTTCCTTGCTTTCTGTCACTATAGGTTGATCAGAGTATTACAAAGACAAGAGGCATAATGGCTATTTTCATCCAACTTCTCTCATTTTGCTATAAACTGCTGAAGAAGGTAAGATCATTTCTCTATCTTAAACTCACATTTAACAAATTAGTCTAAAGGAAAATGCAGAAGAAAATAGATACTATTTAATTTTACAATTTTTATTTTAAGAGTAAAGAAGAAACCAATTGTCTTAATTGTTTCCAGCTTCAAGTGGAAAACAACCGATGGATCTCAGTTACAAATAAAGATTCTGTGGATGGTAAAACTTGAGAAGTTCTTGCGGTCAGATCTCTGGAACACCATGTGGCAAAGCTGACATTTTTAGAAAGCAAATGATCCTGTATATTTCAGAAATACAACAATTTTGTAAAGAAAACAAACTGAAATCTTGCTTTATTTTCTGATCATGAAACCGATTGTGAAGCTTTCTGACAACTATAAATGCCATGGTAGTTGCTCTATTTCTGATTGCAGTGTGATTTTAAATGGGACATTGCCGTGAATAGTGTTCTTTAAAAGGCAAACCAAATATCCTTACTGCGTTCATGACAATTTGATCCAAAGAAGCTATTTTGAAAATATGCTCACCTTTGGCACATTTGACCCTAACTTCCTATGTTTTTTAACTTTCAGCTTATCATCTGGGACACTGATTTGCAGCAGGAGAGACACAGTAGTCTGGGTGATGCATGGTTTTCCTTAAACCTGTGGACTCTTCTTCAATCCCCCTGTCTACTGAGTATGACTGGGCCTCTGCTTTCCCCCTCTGTCACAGATCATCCATGCGAGGAGCAAACGTCTGTTCTCTAGTAAGGGTTTCACAGATCATAGGAAATCTGTTGTGATGCATGTCCCTCCCTCACCCAAAAACACGGTCATGGAGCTCACTCCACGGAATCCTGGAGGAACTCACTAGGAGATGGTTTTAGTTCTTGTTCTAGCATAGCTGGCCTGGCTGCCCTGGATATCAGCTGCAATCCTAAGCCTGTCTTACTGGTTTGACAAGCAGTTTTTGTACTTCTCAGTAGTAACTGATGGAACAGAAGATAGAGAACAATTGAACTATGCTCTTCAAAATAATTTCTGAGTAAGTATACCTATGTGCCTTTGGAATATTCATTAAATAAACGACTTTAGTCTTTTTAATTTTAGGGTTTAAAGCTTTTGTTTCTGTGGGGTGGGTTTTGATTGAAGGATCTGGTTATAAGTTCTGTCCTTATGATGTAGTAGAATTAACTTGGTTTTGGGGGGCTTGTATCCCGATCCTTTGAAATGTATTTTGAAATTGAATGGGACGTGTCAGTTGCCAAATGGCAGTAGTTCTATAAGCTCATCTGATGATCATTCTCTGGGTCAGCCATCACAGTCAATATTCACAAGATCCTGAAGAACCACAGTGCTACCAATTAGCTAGTCAATATTTCATTGAAAGAAACTTGAACTTACTGTAGGCCTTGGAGAGAAAATGGGATGCACTCAGCTTGGTTATGACCTTTATAAAATATTTCTTTATAAAAATCATCACACATGATTTTTATTCCCTGAAACCAAAATATTCGTTTAAATTACAATGGAAATAATGGGAGAATGATGTGAGGTAATGTTATATGTAAAATAGATATATAATTATTTTACTATCTTTAGTATTTTTGTTTTATGACACCTTTGGGAACCATTTGTGCTACCTGAAATGGGGATTTGCTGGTTTGTGCTTACACTTTCAGCTCACAGCACTATCAGTGTAGATGTTTCTATAGTTACTACCTGTATCATGTCTAGTGGGTAAACAGAGGGAAGAGTTAGGGTTAAAAGCAGTTTCCTTGTGAGTCAAAGATAATTAAAAAATTTTATTTACAAAATAATTTACAAACCTCAAATGAGAATATTCTCTTATTTAAATGCAAGTAGGGGTCGGGAAGGTATAACTTTTGACTTGAACAGCCAAGGATGATGGAGAACTAAAAGAATTTAAACTCAAGGATAAGGGTCTTATTTAAAAACAGAAATGTTGGGCTTCCCAGGTGGCACAGTGGTTGAGAGTCCGCCTGCCGATGCAGGGGACGCGGGTTCGTACTCCAGTCTGGGGAGATCCCACATGCCACGGAGCGGCTAGGCCTGTGTGCCATGGACGCTGAGCCATGGCCGCAGAGCCTGCGCGTCCGGAGTCTGCACGGGGAGCCTGTGCTCCACAACGGGAGAGTCCACAACAGTGAGAGGCCCGCGTACCACCTATAAAAAAGAACCACAGAAATGTTTATATGTGTGTATATGTTGCAGCCCTTAAAGAAAAATAACAATTTTAAAAGAAGTCCTTTTATTTGAAATTCAATGTAAACAAGTATACAATATTAAAACATGAATTCATAGTTT
>NC_041234.1:38947274-38950958 GCF_002837175.3 Physeter macrocephalus | reverse complement strand
CTGTAACTAGAGTGTGAGACTGAGTGACCCCAAATGCACATGTTACTTCATACCGCATTATAATATTGATACTTCCATGTTAGCAAAGCCCCTTTCAAAGCCTTTTCACGTGTCCCTCATTAAGAAGCCAGTGTTACAGTGCTACATTGTTCAGAGTTGAAGGCCAACCCATAGACTTGGAGAAGGTACACTCTACACCCTGCCTCTTCCCGGCAACCTGAGGGGGGCATTTGTGGCAAAAGGGGTGGGACCAGACGTTTGCGTCGTGTCACACTGAAGCAGACTGGGTAAGAAAGGCCAGTTGTTGTTTTTCAACTTCAAAGTGATGGAAAATGGAGGCAAAAACAATAACCATGACATAATATTCAAACAGAATTACATCAAAACCTAGTATTTACTAACGGGTTATAGGATGATGGGTAAATTATTTTTACTTTTCTGTCTTTTCAAATTTTCCTCAAAGTGCTTTGTTTGTTGGTTTTTAATCAGAAAAACGCCTCTCACTTGCCAGTTGTTAGAAAGAGAAAAGCAAAAGGGTTACAGGATGATGGGTAAATTATTTTTACTTTTCTGTCTTTTCAAATTTTCCTCAAAGTGCTTTGTTTGTTGGTTTTTAATCAGTAAAATGCCTCTCACTTGCCAGTTGTTAGAAAGAGAAAAGCAAAAGAAGAACAGAGTGAGTACATGGGCAGGCAAATCTGGGAGGTCTAAGACAAAATGGAATCAAGGCTTGTTATGCAAGACAAAGAAGGAAAACTAGGTCAGGTTTTAAGATCAGGCCTCCCTGCAGATAGCCCAGTGTGAAGTGAAGGACGCTTCAGAGCCTCTGTTTCTTCCTTAGTGCACTGACTCATAGGCCAGGTAAGGATAAGAATGCCCTGTTGTTTTTACTCAATCTTAATCCTCATGAGGTAGCTGTTGTGGCATTGATGCGTTTCACCACGACGTCGTCATACTGTTTTTGTGTCAGTAACCCTTCTGTTATGCTTTTACTTTCTTCAAACTTGGGCAACACAACTGCAGTGTTGCCTTCGGTGGATGGCTAGAAGGGAAATAGAATACTTAATACTGTCAAACGGTAAAAAATCAGATAAAAAGTATGAGGATGGGACCTTACTTCCCCAACCCTTTTACCTTCTCTTGAAGAATAGATGGCTTATGGAGAATGCTTTCATTCACTTCCATCAACTGTCCAGTAACACAGCTATTTAAAGAAAAAATTGCTTTGAAGAAAAATATTACCTTCTTTGTTTCCCCAAAATTGTGGTTAAAAAATAACTCACCTAGACATGGTGTATTCTTCTCCATCAGAGCAGTAAATCTTACACAGAGGTGCAAGTTCTGTTAGAAACTGTGCCCCCTGATAATAAAAGGGAAGAAAAAATTACTTGATGTACATTTTCATTTTTCTTTGTGAGGCAGACCTCAGACTTACAATAGGATATATTCCTGTAATTAGCGGAAGGAAAACTAGGTCAGGTTTTAAGATCAGGCCTCCCTGCAGATAGCCCAGTGTGAAGTGAAGGACGCTTCAGAGCCTCTGTTTATTCCTGTAATTAGCGTTTTAAATAAAAATGACTTAAGTACAGAAAAACCATTCATTTATTCGAATATTTATATACTAAATGCCTCTATGCGCTAGGCACCACCCTAGGCTCTAGGGGAAAAAGCAGACTAAGAAAATTTGATAATAGGTAGTTGGATATTTTTCTAATTTAAAAAATGCAATTTGAGGAATATTTGGAAAACAGAACAGTTTTAAGCAGCAGATACAAATGACTTACCCATTATCCTATAACCCGTTATCTTAACTTATTACACTTTATATTTAACTGTACATGAGAAAGCTGCATATAGCCAAGTGTAAAGATTTCAAAAGGGTAGGAAAATCTGACCAATAAGCAGTAATATAAAATTCAACATTATAGAGAATGACAGCAATATTGTACAAAGTTAGTTTCATTAAGATTCCTACCTTATTTTTATATTAGAACTTAATAGAGAAAGGAACTTCTTTATTAGGTCAATCACTAAGACTTTCTGAAGAAGGGATATTTTTCTAATTTAAAAAATGCAATTTGAGGAATATTTGGAAAACAGAACAGTTTTAAGCAGCAGATACAAATGACTTACCCATTATCCTATAACCCGCTAGCAAATACTACATTTTGACATATGTCTGTTTGAATGTTATGGCATGGTTATACTTTCATGTACTCCACTGTATGGATATATCTGGGGAGGCTCTGACAAATATCTACTGAGTCGGCCAAAAAGACCGTTCAGGTTTTTCCCTAACATGAAAATCCCGAACAAACTTTTTGGCCAAGCCAATACAAGGAGGCTCATGGGAAATGGATTCAAGCATGTCTGATGAGTTGCTCTTTTTTCCCAGGAATTTTTACTGCAGTGAACATCTGAGGTCAAGATGCTGTTCTTTATGGCCTCTTTCCGCTCACAACATTATTAGACAGCATTCACGTGTTACTGCATGCGCTTCACTCCTCTGCCTGTGGGTACTTCGTTTCAAAATACTAGTCAGTGTGACTACCCACTTTTGGGAGGAGGGGCTGGGGACTTGTCCCTGATGGTTTGTCTACCAATGGCTCTGTGTCAGAAAGAAGTGTTTTAACCCCTTTTTGTCACCTTCCATGGGAGAATAAATGATGGGCAGTGCTGAGATATGATCAAAGCTTATCTACAGTGGGTTCCATATGTAGGTCCCCCTCTGTTCCTCAGAAGTAACAACAGTGTTACTATTTCGGACAAAGATGTATCACAGGAACATCACAAGCACTAACTCTTTTTCTTGCAATTGGTAGACTTTTAAGAATGGTCCATGCTTTTTAAAGTCCACTTGCTTCTTAAGTGAGGAAAAATCAATAATTATAAGGCAGGTTATTAGGGGCCTTCAGGACTACAAAGTGGAGCATAAACAAGGGTCTTCCAGAACACTGAGGGTAATTATGAGAAACTCTTAGTATGAACTCAGTAAATGAAGGACCTAAATCACCAACTGAAACTTTCCTATCCAGGGGGGTTTGTCAGGATAGTTTAGTGTGGTATTGAGTTGTCCTTGGTGTGATACCCTCCTTTAACAATAAAATGTCCATCCTGCCTAGAGTTGTAGAGGGCAGAGGTAACATTTTCTATAACTAAACACTACGTGGAGGTAGAGGGTGTAGCTAGATGTGTATTAAATTGGCAATGATTTAGGAATGGGAAAAGATACGAAGCAAATACTGTATATTTTCTCAGATTGATTTGTTTTTTCACTACCTCAGGACTTTTTTTACTTTTAAGTTCACATGTGAAAATATACGATAAAGAAGTATTGATCACCTACATTTTATAGAATTCGAAATACTGGCTTAACACAACTAGAAAGGACAAAATATCTTGTTATATTGGTATTAGAGTTGTTCTTTCAAAGGACCAGCTTCCCCATTCTTCATCCTGCTGATGATAGGGATGGTGGCCCAAAAGATAATATGACAGATAATATACCTTCTGAAATACCTCATTTTTTTGGCCTGAGAATTTCTTTAGAGTTTAAGTAGTCTTAAAATCATCTCTAACTGCCAGGGAAGTATGCTGAGCATACATTACTGGGTTCTAAGACTGGCTGGCTCTATCATTATTATGATAATAGAGGATTTAAGTAGAGGAATATAGGAACATACC
>NC_041234.1:38943073-38946095 GCF_002837175.3 Physeter macrocephalus | reverse complement strand
GTTACTTGAGGTAGCAGCCGACTGAGGGTGTGGACCTCCATTTGGATGTTTGGGTAATCAAGTTTATTTGTTTAGCGTAGGCACTGAAAGACTCATTCTTGTCAACCAAACTCCTACGATAAATAATACCATCTCAGTGCAGTGGAAGATCATCTTTTAATGAATATTTATTCAATACAAGACCGTACCCGGCTACAATGCCAGAAAAAATATTTTTTTTGATAATTTAAATTTCCCAATTTGCTTACCGGTTAGAGTGTTGTAGTATACAGTGGTCCACACAGGGTTTTCCTTTGACATCTAGAAGAAATGAATGAGTCTGATTGCTGCTGAGTCAATATTTACTCCCACTGTCTAGTACTTTCTTTGGTTCATAGAGGTAGTTAATTATGAAGGCTGGACACATACATCACTGGTATCCCTTCATTACTCAAAAAGATATACCTAAAGGCTTACCATAAAGTATTTAAAATATCTGGTCCAGATGGAATCATTCATTCAATGTTAAAATGATGATTAACTCTTTGCTCCACCTTTTTTAATCCTCACTTTAAAATGAGTAAAATCATTATTTCTAATAGAAAAAAAGTGATTAGAAATGTATTCTTTATTTAATTTACTAGCATGTTTTGTTGGTCTATTTTAGAGAGATGAACTCATCCTGGTTGGCCCAGGACTGTCCTGATCATAGCGCTGAAAGTAATGGATTCTGGAAAACACCTCAATCCAGGGTAAACCGGACGGTTGGTTACACTAAGTCTGGCTAATAAAACGTATGCTATTGTAAAATATTTCAATATTGTAAAACATGAGTACACCTATTATCCCTAAATGAATGGGAGGAAGTTGGGTTAGAGGAGGGTCCCCAACGATGCTCTCATCACTGATATTTGCTGGGTACACAAAGCTGTACAACAGGATACCTACTTCTAAGTGGCAAATGTGTAATACCAGCGACTTCCTTTAAGTAAAACTGTTAGATTCTGCTTTCTAAATGCCTCTACTCTAACCCACCCTCTTCTCTCCATCCCTATGCCTCTACCTTAATTTAGACCGCTACCATTTAAATCAGTTTATGTATCGCATCTTCTTGGACGACTGAGCCCCTCAAATACCTTTAGTCACTCATGGAGATTGCAGTCCAGCTCCTGCCTCCCTCGGGGATCTCACCTTAGTCTACCATCTTCCCGCAAGCAACCCACCCTCGTGAACTCGCACTGCGCTCGCCCTACCCAGCATGCACCCTGCTGTTTTCCACGTCTTTGCAAATGCCATTCTCTTGGCCTACAGGGGAACAGAGAGATCCAGTTCCTTCTGACGTGGGGAGGAAGCGCTGGGGAGGGCGCGTGTGGATTATGATCTGTCATCATAGTCCCTATACTGTCAGACAAATTGGGCCCAGAGGAGACTGTGACATCATTCTCCACTTACCCGCTTCGTACCAGCTAGTGAAGTAATGATCCACAAGCGACGGCACCGCGGGCTCCGCAGCCAAGGCGGCCTCAGGGGTCTCGGGCTTGGTAGCCATGGCGAACTCAGGTGCTGCAAACCCCGCCCCCTGGGGACCTGTACTCTTCCCCCCCGCCCCGCTTGCCTCGGAGGAAGGTGTCTTTCCGGCGTGCAGCCCGGGACACGCGCTGTGCGCACGCGCGCTGCTCCCCAGGCGCCACAGGCCCCACCCACCGGTGGCACTTATTGAGCTTTGGGGTCTGACTTCAAAGCTGGGCTCAAACACAATAGGCTAGTCAGTACGATGTAGGGATACCAGGCAGCGGCAAGCTCCGCGCCTCACAAATCTTTGCGGGGCGACGAAGCAGTCAGGCTATGGCCCCTCGGCCTCGCGGCGTCACTCGTGCGCCGCTCAGCGCATATCGGGGTATCTTCGCTTGTGAGTACGTGTTTCGCCGGTCGCCCCTCCGCCCGGCTTCAGCCACTACCGGAGGGGGTCGAGCGGCCCGGCGGCTCAGAGACCCAGTGCGCGTCGCGAGAGCTCAGACAGAAGCAGCGGACAGGGAGAGGCCCGTGCGCAGCCCTGGGCGGACGCACCGCTGTTTGGTGGTCTTCAGAGCGCAGCATAGGTGAGCGCTCGAGCGACGTAGCTTGGGTGGGGGCACGGAAACGGGCCCTGTCCGCCAGAGGGTGACCTGATGAAGGAGACCCTCTAGCGCCCAACCGCTGCCTGCTGCTGGGCTGGGAGTGAAGTGCGGCTTGACCACCTCTGCCCTCCTTGAGTCCTCTTTCTGCAGACTTGCCGCCTGCTGCACCCGCGGTCGTCAGTGGGCTCTGCGCGGCGCGGCAGGAGGGGGAATCACATGCTGCTCCCCCAGCTGCACACTTAGCCAGTCTCAGGATTCCTTGCAGTTGCCGACAATACCGCCGAACCGAGTAATGCAGCAGTTAAAGCGCAACAATGCGTGATAGAAGGTGACAGTAGTAGAGAGAATTTCAGGTACTGTGCTGCGAGTCCCTTCTCGCATCTGCAGCTTTTCCTTGGAGATGTTGTCCCTGTGCATTTCCATGTAACGTGGTATCTTATGTGGCCCTCTCTCCGTTAAGCTGTGACCTCTGAGGAGGCAGTGACTGTCAGTCATCTCTTGTCCAGACTAGCAGTTAGCAAGTGCTCAGTCGGTATTTGATGTAGGCCACAAACCGGATTGTAGGATTACGTAGTATGTAAAGGATTCAAACCGTACACTGAAAGGCAGGGCAGTTACCAGTGAATAGTTTACTGTGAAAGTGTGGGCAAAAAGGAAGCAGACCCACAGTTTCAGCTTGGAGGACAGAGAAAGTAGGAATGTCATGTCCCCAGAGGGGAAAGTAGTTTGGTGGAGAATAGAAGGTACTTCATTTAACAGGTTGCATTTGATGTGCTTTTGAGAAATCCTTGTAAGAGCAGGAGGTTGAGAATGTGAGGTTAGTGTTCAGTTTAGGGAGGGTCAGGGCTAGACGTTTAGATATACTAAGCATATTAGTGATGTTTGGTACTTGTGGTCATGGGCATGATAATTAGCCAAGAGGTGGA
>NC_041234.1:38937974-38942760 GCF_002837175.3 Physeter macrocephalus | reverse complement strand
TGATAGGTGTGAAATTGTAGAGAAGTTCATTTTGAGGCTGGAATGGTTGGGGAGGAGGGAGATGAATGATGAGCTGCCCTTGTGTCACCAAGTCTAAGCTCATACTGCTCACCACACGACAGGACAATAATCGAGAGACGAGTTGCTGGGGCAAGGAATAAGGACTTTTTTTTGGAAAGCCAGCAAAACAAGATGGGGAGCTCATGCACCCAAAGAACCATCTTGCCTGAGGTAGAATTCAGGTTTCTTTTATACTAAAGCGGAGGGAGTATAGTCAAACATTTCCTGGTTCCCATCAGCCTCCAGAGAGGTATGTGTGTATTTCTTCCTCCCTGCAGTCATTCACAGGTGGGCCTGGTCAGGATGTTTCTTGTGAGCTAAACAAAAGTATTTTGGCTTAATGTTCATCACCTGGGAGTCAGGGTTCTGAGAGTTGGGTGATGATGTATAATTTAAGCTTATAGGATGCATCCCTTTAGTGATTAACTTGTAATAGAATACAAAAGGTTCTTCCCTAATACACTTGGCCGGTGATTTTGAAAGTTCAGTGATTTGAGAACTCAGGTTGTTTGATATGTTTGTCAGTCATGGTCCAGTCAGGAAAGTAGAAACCACATAATATTTCAACAGAATTTAAAACGAAGAATTGGTTAAGTAGCTGCTGGAGGAACAAAAAGCAAAAGGGAGCAGTGAAGTAAGTAAACAATTAAACTTATGGAAGAACTTACAACACTTAACTAGGTCTGAGGATGAAAACAAGGGAAGCCATTGGGGTTATCATGGACTAACCTTGGAGGAGAGGCATTGTAAAGCTGGTGTTGATAACTCTGGAATTCAGAGGAGGAGCTCCATGTTAGTAGATTTCAGGCACCTGGAGGGGGCACCAGCCTGGTTAGTGCTGGTACCTCTGGGGTGGTTGTTATCATGCTGGTCATGAGAGTGCTAGAGGCTGGGACCAAGGGCCCCTGGAAGGATGAAGGCCCATTGTTGGGGCGATATGGACGGAAACAGCAAGGTAACAGGAAAAAGGAGTCCTCCTCAGCTCCTTCTGCCTTTGCCTTACAGATTCTGATGCTGGGGTTCACGGACCCCAGAGCTCTGCCGATTGTTGGTGAATAGAATCCAAGTTCACAGGGAGACATTTTGATGCTCTGATCATGGCAACAATAACAGCATAATTATTATGAGCTAAACCACGATGAAATACACGTGGTCTTCTGTCGCCTGTTTTCATCTCTTGCTACTCTGTCCCATGTTTACTCCCCTCTAGTCAGACATCCTCTCATCTCAAATCTACCCATCCTTTCAGCTGTATGTCAGTGGTCATCTTTATGTTATTTAAAGATGAAAGTTAATGTAATTTTTATATGCTTTCAAAAACCCAAGCTTTCTATATAAAATTAGATCTAAATAAAAAGTCATCATGGTGTAATACAGGTTCGAAAAATTTCTAGAAGTTCTTGAATATAAATGTCCTGAAAGCTTACAAAACCATTGTTTGCCTTGATTCTCTTCCTCGCTTCCACCATGTGTGGGCTTGCCTTCCTCTTAACCCACATTTTATGTTGTCTCACTCATACTACACTTAACATTTTATCTGCTATGTAGTATAAGGATTAACTCATGTTTATTCTTTCATTGTCATAAGTATGAAATGCAAGATGAGAGAATTCACCTTGGATTGAGGTGACAAGACTGCCAGTGTGGACTGTGTAATTGTCACTCCTAACATAATTTTGGGACTTCCAATTACAATATAAACCTTAAAGGGGTCTGGATATAAATATACAGCACGTTAACTTTTTTTTTCCCTCTTAGCTAATGTTATACGTTAAAACAAGTCTGATTTTGCCAGACCAAAGTAGATTTCCTATAGATCGTTCTTTTCTCAGCTTTTCTATTGCCCTGGTGAAAATCAGGCCAGTAAAGTGGAGTAATGTGAAGTAGTTTTATCTGGTTATCAAGCTCCTTGACCAGTTAGTCATCATTTTTAAGTATACTGTTGTAATTTCATAGTGTCTTCTTTTCTCCCTGAGGGCAATAAATGCTTTTCTTTTCTTTTTTTATAAAACATATTTATTTATTTATTTATTTGGTTGTGCTGGGTCTTAGTTGTTGCACTCGGGTTCCTTAGTTGCAGCAGGGGGGCTCCTTAGTTGTGGCATGCAAACTCTTACTTGCAGCATGCATGTGGGATCGAGTTCCCTGACCAGGGATCGAACCCGGGCTCCCTGCATTGGGAGTGCAAAGTCTTAACCACTGTGCCACCAGGGAAGTCTTATAAATGCTTTACTTTATTTCTATGTTTGATTTCAATTTTAATTTTTTAATGACGATATAGAGCCAGTTTATAAATAAATGTAGGTTGTGGTATTAAAGTAATTTTATTTTCTTCCACTGCCAGGATATATATGTGGATCTTTATATTATTTTGTAAATCTGTCAAGTTATGAAAACATCCTCATGTCCAAAAATAAAGTGTTTTCTCATTCATTGTGTTCTTCTCAACTTTCCTGCAGAATAACTGATGATAAATCTTTTTTGAAGCAAAAACTCTGAAGTTGAGAATCTTGCCTCTTGCAAAGAGTGAGACCGTAAAATAGATTTCACAGCCTCAATTTGTAGACCATAGATTTACACAATTGATTATGTTGCTACCACTCATCTCTGTGCGGGTTCAGATTAGATCTATATTTTTTTTCCTTTTTTTTCTTGGTTATTCTAACTTCTCTGCTCCCTGAATCATTTTGCTTATATTGGAGTGTCATTGATCGCTACTAAGCTGTTTCAATTTCTCAGAGACATTAAAGCTTCATCAAGAGATATTTGTATATATGTGCTACATATATACAATGGAATATTACTCAGCCGTAAAAAGAAAGGAAATTGAGATATTTGTAGTGAGGTGGATGGACCTAGAGTCTGTCCTACAGGGTGAAGTAAGTCACAAAGAGAAAAACAAATACCGTATGTTAACACATATATATGGAATCTAAGAAAAAAAATAGTCATGAAGAACCTAGGTGTAAGATGGGAATAAAGACACAGGCCTACTAGAGAACGGACTTCAGGATATGGGGATGGGGAAGGGTAAGCTGTGACGAAGTGAGATAGTGGCATGGACATATATACACTACCAAACGTAAAATAGATAGCTAGTGGGAAGCAGCCATATAGCACAGGGAGATCAGCTCGGTATTTTGTGACTACCTAGAGTGGTGGGATAGGGAGTGTGGGAGGGAGGGGGACACAAGAGGGAAGAGATATGGGAGCATATGTACATGTATAACTGACTCGCTTTGTTATAAAGCAGAAACTAACACAGCATTGTAAAGCAATTATACTCCAATAAAGATGTTAAAAAAAAAGATATTTGGTCTTTTCTTTCAGGAGTCGCTTCATCATGAGAAATCTAAAATTATTTCAGAGCTTGGAGTTCAGGGAAATTCAGGCTCCAGGGAAACCTCAGTGCTTCTCTCCGAACTGAACAAGACACAGTGCTCCTTGGCTCAGAACACGGACTGACAGAAGTAGACCCTGTCACAAGAGAGGTAAGATACTGATGGAGGAGGGTAGCACTTGGCGTGACTCTCGGGTTGTCTTTTTCCAAACTTGCTTCCCCAAATAGTATTTCCTTTAAATCTTTCTGAATTTATGTCCTGCCAAATGAATACTCCCTTCGCTTTATACTGATGTCATATTAGATATAACTTAACTAGTACCCTATCTTTTAGTCTGCTTCTGTTTTAATCTAAGTTGGCAAAACTTTGACATTGTATTTTGTGGGGGTGCCATACTTTTGACCCTTTCTACCATGTAAATACTATCTATTAACAGTTCTCAAGTGGAAATGCAGCCGAAAATTTCCTGTAGGGCTTTTTAAACTGTTTCAGTCACCATCTCACAGCAACTAAATCAGAATCTTCACTTCTGGAGCTTGACTGTATGTATATTTAAAAGCTCTTTAGGTTGATTCTGATATCTTCCCTTAATTATATTTTGCTACTAATGTATTTTAGGTGATTACATTCTTAGTCCCCTTTCCCCATACTGTGTACATTTTAGGAAATCATAGTTATTAGCTTCATGTTTTATTGGATATTTTCAAAGATACCAGGCTTTTATGTTTGCTTGGCACAAAGGTCACATTAACTGTATTTTGTGTTAAAGATGGTAGTGTTGTGATATTTCTCAAATGAAAGTTTGGGTTTTAATCTAGGAAAAAACATTTTAGAAAGCTTTTATATTATAAAAGAAACATTAAAAATTATTTCTGGAAGTGTTATGAATTGTTCTTGAAAGTAGATTGACTTAATTTGCTTATTTGTTTGTTTTGGTGAAAGGTGAAAAATGACACTCCTTTGGTGGCAGAAGGCTTTCTCCCGGAGGATGGAAGTGGCTGCATTGTTGGTATTCAGGAGTTGTTGGATCACGAGTCTGTGTGTGTGGCCATAGCCTCTGGAGATGTCCTATTTTGCAATCTCAACACACAGCAGGTAAGCGGAAGAGACCAGTGAGGAGGAAATCTTAGGCATCCTCAAATGCCTTTTTTGGTTTCATGTCACTAGTTTTTCATAGAAGTTTAAAATGTCAGGAGCCATAATATTTAAGCATTTTGCAAATTAAAGTCTTTGCATTATATAATTCTTTACAGAAAATTGTTGGCTTGTCTTTAGCTACATTTCAGGATTCTTCTAAAAGTCCGTTTTGTCTACTGCATTTATTAATTAGAACAATCAGAACATTCCAGATAAGAACTTAACAAAAACTCAAACCTGGCCATTCT
>NC_041234.1:38936189-38937247 GCF_002837175.3 Physeter macrocephalus | reverse complement strand
CATATCTGTGGCATCACAGTGTCTGCAAGACAGAATCCATGTTCCTTACTGTGCCTTATAAGACCTTTCACTATCTGTTTCCCCAATTCCTTTTTAGCCTCCCCTCCCACCCGCATCATTCCTGTGTGTATATATACCTTATGCTCTCGTTGCAGCTGATTTTTAACTGCACATTTTCCCCCAGTCTCTTCCTCCTGGCCCTATTCCGACCCTTCAAAGCACCTCCTCAGAGAAGCTTTTCTGGCTCTCCGGGGCCATTTGTCAGTCTCTGCTCTGAGCCCCCACTTAATTCCCAGAAACCTCGGTTACATCCCTAACCCTGCTGTAGAGGCATCTTTTATCTCTCTTTTATCTCCTTAACGGGAGAAATGGAGTGGCCGTAGTCACCTCGAGTGCCTATGATCTGTATCATGCCTGGTCTTTTAATACCTGTTACTGAATAAGTGTTAACTGAATAATTTCACCTTTGTGTGTTTTGTTAATTGTTTTGATTAAGGTCATAGTAAATATTTACTGAGATGCTTATATTTTCATGTCTCCCTTAACATTTTGAAATGTCTCTGTCAGCTGGAATGGGTTGGGAGTGTAGCCAGTGGTATCTCTGTCATGAGTTGGAGTCCTGACCAAGAACTGGTGCTTCTTGTCACAAGCAAGCATGTCACTGGTCCCTAATTCTTGACTTTTATAAAACATGACTCCTAATATCTCACAGGCTTAAGTTTTAGGGTGCTTAGGTTTCAAAAAAACCTTTTCTTGGAACAAGGATACCAACATGATAATCTATAGGGAATGTGGTGTTTTTGAGTTAAGTTTTACTTCTTAGTATATTGTTTTAAAAAGTTGCTGCAGGGGCTTCCCTGGTGGCGTGGTGGTTGGGAGTCCGCCTGCCGATGCAGGGGACGCGGGTTCGTGCCCCGTTGCGGGAGGATCGCACATGCAATGGAGCGGCTGGGCCCGTGAGCCATGGCCGCTGAGCCTGCAGGTCCGGAGCCTGTGCTTCTCAACGGGAGAGGACACAACAGTGAGAGGCCCGCGTAGCGCAAAAAAAAAAAAAAAAA
>NC_041234.1:38934324-38936002 GCF_002837175.3 Physeter macrocephalus | reverse complement strand
TCTTTTAATACCTGTTACTGAATAAGTGTTTACTGAATAATTTCACCGTTGTGTGTTTTGTTAATTGTTTTGATTAAGGTCATAGTAAATATTGACTGAGACGCTTATATTTTCATATCTCCCTTAACATTTTGAAATGTCTCTGTCAGCTGGAATGGGTCCGGAGTGTAGCCAGTGGTATCTCTGTCATGAGTTGGAGCCCTGACCAAGAACTGATGCTTCTTGTCACAGGTAAGCATGTCACTGGTCCCTAATTCTTGACTTTTATAAAAGATGACTCCTCATATCTCACAGGCTTAAGTTTGAGGGTGCTTAGGTTTCAAAAACAACTTTTCTTGGAACAAGGATACCAACATGATAATCTATAGGGAATGTGGTGTTTTTGAGTTAAGTTTTACTTCTTAGTATATTGTTTTAAAAAGTTTCTGCAGGGGCTTCCCTGGTGGCGTGGTGGTTGGGAGTCCGCCTGCCGATGCAGGTGACGCGGGTTCGTGCCCCGTTCCGGGAGGATCGCACATGCCATGGAGCGGCTGAGCCCGTGAGCCATGGCTGCTGAGCCTGCGTGTCCGGAGCCTGTGCTCCTCAACGGGAGAGGCCACAACAGTGAGAGGTCCGCGTACTGCAAAAAAAACACAACAGTGAGAGGCCCGCGTACCAAAAAAAAAAAAAAAAAAAAAAAAAGTTGCTGCTAAGGTCCATAGTTATGGTTAAAAATGTCAGCAATATTTAACCTACTCTAAGAGGAAGAGTTGCTACATAAAATAAACTGATTCTGAGATCTGCTCTCCCAGTCCTATTTTTTTTTTCCCTTAAGTCTTTTCATTCCAGATGAGTTTCTGCAAAGTAGCACCCTGATGAGGTATACATTTGAAGAGATTTCTTGCTGACTAAATCGTTGAAGTTAGTGGAGGAGAGCTATGTGGACTTTAATGTTAGCTTGACATACATAAATAAATGAGCATAAGCACTAGGTGACGTACCCAGTCAAAACTTCTTTATGAACATGAGAGTCAGAACATTTTGAATAAATCCTGTCTTCCCTGTTTTGACTATAAGCTCCTCCACTCCAGCTCAGTAGCTTCCAGTGCTAGAGATACTTACGGAATGGCAGATTTGCTAAATGAGAACAAAATCATTCTTGTTTGTGCCCCTCCAAGGTCAACAGACCCTAATTATGATGACAAAAGAGTTGGAACCAATCATGGAACAGCAAATCCACCAGGATGATTTTGGTGAAAGTAAGTATAGCTTTGTTTGAAACATTTTGTGGCTTTTCTTGCACACTAATAGGCACATCATAAGCCCAAAGAACTTAAACCCCTACTTAATTCACTGTCTGATAGCTCAATTCCTTTAGTTCATTCGAGAATTTAACAGGCATACCTCTGGTGCCTCTCCAAGTCTCAGAGTTGGCTTGGTCAATAACTTGGGGAATAGGGATCTGTGCTTAGAATCACCTGGGTAGTTGTTGCCCAAACCCCAGGACAGGCTTAGCAGGGGTGTTTAATGAAAACGACTGTACTAGCTAGAATAAGGAGAGCATTTCTGAGGTACAATTTTGGGGAGAAGACGAGAGGCAGGATAGAGAGCTGATTTTTGTTCCTACTGTTTAGACCTGAATTTTCATGGGAACCATCATATTGTTTTCTTGCTAAGATCTAGCTGAGGTGATATGGGC
>NC_041234.1:38933509-38933824 GCF_002837175.3 Physeter macrocephalus | reverse complement strand
GACTGAATACTAGTTTCAAGATTACATTTCTGTTGTCCCCAAAAGTTACTTACAAAACTAACTTTGAATGTTTTGTACAACTGGGGATAAATGTTTGCCAATTGCATTTTTCTAGTTTTGAATTTATACTTCCAAGGAAAGAAATCAACTAACTACTACATGCCAGGCAATCTCTTAATCCCATTTCAGAGATTGAGAGGCTGAGGCTCAGGAAACTTCTCATTGTTGACAGTGAATAACTTCTCATTGTTGCCTTGAAATTTAGTGGACACTCAGGTCCACCTCCAAAGCACACACTCTTTCTACTTAATGCTA
>NC_041234.1:38925103-38930711 GCF_002837175.3 Physeter macrocephalus | reverse complement strand
GGACTGACTGTGGCTCACAGCCAGGAAAACGTCTTCCTGAACCCAGGTGAGAAGCCTGAGCTTCAGTGGGTTTACTTTCATCTTCACTGTTCTCAAACTGAAATCTGTTTTAAATATCAAAGAATTTTCAAAACATGAATAAAACTTTAACATCACCGAGATTTTCCTGAATGAAGAACAAACCACTTCATGTACAGTCAACTCATTATTTGGAGGGACAAAACCTGAGCTAATGCCCACTACTAGAAAATCCAAAAATAATGTTTGCCTGGCTTAAGAATATGGTTTTCTAGTATTTAAAATTAAGTATCTTATACTCTGAGATCTTTAGATTTGAAGAGAACATTTCAAGAAACTGACTACAGAAGAAAAACTGACTGCCCCAGGCCCTACACTAATAAACCCCAGGAGTCTTCCATTGTTACCACTTACCGGCATTCAAACCAGGCTCCAGCAGATATTTAGGTCTCAGTTGAATGGATCCTTTCCTAAGCATCTTTTATCAAAATGACTAATTAGTTTGGGAGATGACTTCTTTGCCGCTAATGCCTTCCTCCTGTAGCATTCAGACAATGGAGGAGGGCCTGTTTTTACTACTTCACGCGGGAACTCACAATGGCTACTTCCTGCCTTTCAGCTCAAGCAGCAGATCCTCAGTGGGCCCTGAACAACCTGAGGCACTAGTCTGATCTTCCTATTCAACCAGCTCTCCCTGGACTCAGTCTCTCCACTGCATTCAGCCCCACACAGGAGCATTCCTGCCTCCGGTTCTCACTGACACTCTTCTGCCCACCACACCCAACATTCTCAATCCTTCTCTGGCAATCATAAACCTCTCACTTTTTCAAAGTTCAAGGTAAGTTATTTATGCCCTTCATGAAATCTTCCCTAATGACTTAGAGCTATCCTTCTCACAATCTTTTAAAACATGAAACTATATTCTCAATTGCCTCACACTTTCTAGTTTGCCTTAAATCTGTCTTCTAAACTTTCAACTCTGGGAAAGGAAATAATCCATGTACATGCTCTTTGAAAAACTACTAAGCATTATACAGGCAGCTCCCAAATCATACACAGGTAGGAAATATATTCAATTATTGAATATATTGCATATAATGATATTTAAGAAACATATAATTTATTACATTCAGTTATTTGCTCATTATTCCCATTAATTAAGAAATAAATGTTCCCAGGAGACAAAGTAGTGCAGTAATTAAGAACATGGGCTTGGAGCGGGGAAGCTTCAGAGGCACGGAGGAGAGCGCAGCAACAGGGGTGCGGAGGGCAAAGCGGAGAGATTCCCGCAAGGAGGATGGGTGTCGGCCAGCACTCACCAGCCTGAGAGGCTTGTCTACTCAACACCAGGGCGGGTGGGGGCTGGGAGATGAGGCTCCAGCTTCAGAGCTCGGATCTCAGGGAGAGGACCGGGGTTGGCTGCATGAACACAGCCTGAAGGGGGCTAATGCACCACAGCTAGGTGGGAGTGTGTCTGGGGACAAGGTCTGGAGCTGCCTAAGAGGAAAGAGACTTTTTCTTGCCTCTTTATCTCACGGTGCGTGAGGAGAGGGGATTAAGAGTGCCACCTAAAGGAGCTCCAGAGACAGGCACCAGCCACGGCTATCAGCGAGGACCCCAGAGATGGGCATGAAATGCTAAGGCTGCTGCTGCAGCCACCAAGAGGCCTGTGTGCAAGCACAGGTCACTATCCACACCTCTCCTCCCAGGAGCCTGTGCAGCCCACCACATCCAGAGTCCCGTGATCCAGGGACAACTTCCCGGGAGAACACACAGCATGCCTAAGGCTGGTGCAATGTCATGATGGCCTCTGCCGCCACAGGCTCAGACTGCATTCCATACCCCTCCCTCCCTCCCTGCCCAGCAGCCCCCGCCCCCCAGCCTGAGTGAGCCATAGCCCCCTAATAAGCTGCTCCTTTAACCCCATCCTGTCTGAGCGGGAACAGATGACCTCAGCTCACCAGCCCCCGCCCCCCAGCCTGAGTGAGCCTTAGCCCCCTAATAAGCTGCTCCTTTAACCCCATCCTGTCTGAGCGGTAACAGATGACCTCAGGCAACCTACATGCAGAGGTGGGACCAAATCCAAAGCTGAACCCCAGGAGCTGTGCGAATAAAGAAGACAAAGGGAAACCTCTCCCAGCAGCCTCAGAAGCAGCGGATTCAATCTCCACACTCAACTCCATGCACCCTGCATCTGTGGCATACCTGAATAGACAACGAATCATCCCAAATTGTGGTGGTGGACTTTCGGAGCAAGTAAATATTCCTTTTCCTTTTTCTCGTTTTGTGAGTGTGCATGTGTATGCTTCTGCGTGTGCTTTTGCCTGTATAGCATTGCTTTTACCATTTGTCCTAGTGTTCTGTCTGTGTGATTTTTTTTAGTATAGTTTTTAGCACTTGTTATCATTGACGGATTTGTTTTTTGGTTTGGTTGCTCTCCTTTCTTTCCTTTTTTTAAATTATATTTTAATTTTTAAAATAAAAAACAAAATATTATAAACAACTTTATTATCTCCCTCCTTCTCTCTCTCTCTCTCTCTTTCTTTTCTTCTCCTTTTTATTCTGAGACGTGTGGATGACAGGGTCTTGGTGCTCTGCCCAGGAGGCAGGCTTGTGCCTCTGACAAAAGAGACCTGAGTTCAGGATATTGGTCCATCAGAAACCTCCCAGCTCCATGTAAAATCAAACGGTGAAAATCTCCCAGAGATCTCCATCTCAAGGCCAAGACCCAGCTCCACTCAACGACCAGCAAGCTACAGTGCTGGACACCCTATGACAAACAACTAGCAAGACAGAAACAAAACATGACCCATAAGCAGAGAGGCTGCCTAAAATCATAATCAGGTCACAGACACCCAAAAACACACAGCCAGAAGCAGACCTGCCCATGAGAAAGACAAGATCCAACCTCATCTACCAGAACACAGGCACTAGTCCCCTCCACCAGGATGCCTACACAACCCACTGAACCAACTTTAGCCACAGGGGATAGACACCAAGAACAACGGGAACTATGAACCTGTAGCCTGTGAAAAGGAGACCCCAAACACAGTAATTGAAGCAAAATGAGAAGACAAAGAAACACACAGCAGATGAAGAAGCAAGATAAAAACCCATCAGACCAAACAAATGAAGAGGAAATACGCAGTCTACCTGAAAAAGAATTCAGAGTAATGATAGTAAAGATGATCGAAAATCCTGGAAATAGAAAGGAGAAAATACAAGAAACGTTTAACAAGGACAGAGAAGAACTAAAGAGCAAACAAACAATGATGAACGACACAATAAACTAAATTAAAAATTCTCTAGATGGAATGAATATCAGAATAACTGAGGCAGAAGAACAGAGAGGTGACGTGGAAGATAAAATAGTGGAAATAATGACTGCAGAACAGAATAAAGAAATAAGAAAAAACAATTGACAACAGTCTCAGAGACCTCTGGGACAACATTAAATGCACCAACAGTCAAATTATAGAGGTCCCAGAAGAAGAAAGAAAGGGACTGTAAAGATAGTTGAAGAGATTATAGTTGAAAACTTCCCTAATATGGGAAAGGAAAGAGTTAATCAAGTCCAGGAAGCACAGAGAGTCCCATACAGGATACATCTAAGGAGAAACATGCCACAACACATATTAATCAAACTATCAAAAATTAAATACACAGAAAAAATATTAAAAGCAGTGAGGGAAAAACAACAAATAACATACAAGGGAATCCCCATAAGGTTAACAGCTGATCTTTCAGCAGAAAACTGCAAGCCAGAAGGGAGTGGTTGGACATATTTAAAGTGATGAAAGGGAAAAATCTACAACCAAGATTACTCTACCCAGTAAGGATCTCATTCAGATTTGATGGAGAAATTAAAACCTTTACAGACAAGCAAAAGCTAAGAGAATTCAGCACCACCAAACCAGCTGGAATGATCCAAGAAGAAGATATAACAATTGTAAATATTCATGAACCCAACACAGGAGCACCTCTATACATAAGGAAAATACTAACAACCATGAAAGGGGAAATCAACAGTATCAAAATCATAGTAGGGGACTTTAACACCCCACTTTCACCAATGGTCAGATCATCCAAAATGAAAATAAATAAGGAAACACAAGCTTTAAATGACGCATTGAACGAGATGGACTTAATTGATATTTATAGGACATTCCATCTAAAAACAACAGAAAACACCTTCTTCTCAACTCCTAATGGAACAATCTCCACGATATATCATATCTCGGGTCACAAATCAAGCCTTGGTAAATTTAAGAAAATTGAAATCATATCAAGTATCTGTTCCGACCACAGTGCTATGAGACTAGATGTCAATTACAGGAGAAAACCTGTAAGAAATGCAAACACATGGAGACTAAACAACACACTACTTAATAACCAAGAGATCACTGAAGAAATATAAGAGGAAATTTTAAAATACCTAGAAACAAATGACAATGAAAAAAAAAATAACGACCCAAAACCTGTGGGATGCAGCAAAAGCAATTCTAAGAAGGAAGTTTATAGCAATGCAATCCTACCTTAAGAAACATGAAACATCTCAAATAAACAACCTAAACTTACACCTAAAGCAATTAGAGAAAGCAGAATAAAAAAACCCCAAAGTTAGCAGAAAGAAAGAAATCATAAAGATCAGATCAGAAATAAATGAAAAAGAAATGAAGGAAACAAGAGCAAAGATCAATAACACTAAAAGCTGGTTTTTTGAGATGATAAACAAAATTGCTAAACCATTAGCCAGACTCATCAAGAAAAAGAGGGAGAAGACTCAAATCAATAGAATAAGAAATGAAAACAGAGAAGTAACAACTGACACTGCAGAAATACCAAAAATTATGAGAGATTACTACAAGCGACTCTATGCCAATAAAATGGAAAACATGGAAGAAATGGAAAAATTCGTAGAATTGCACAACCTGCCGAGACTGAACCAGGAAGAAATAGAAAATATGAACAGACCAATCACAAGCACTGAAATTGAAACTGTGATTAAAAACCTTCCAAGAAACAAAAGCCCAGGACCAGATGGCTTCACAGGTGAATTCTATCAAACATTTAGAGAAGAGCTAACACCTATCCTTCTCAAAATCTTCCAAAAGATAGCAGAGGGAGGAACACCCCCAAACTCATTCTATGAGGCCAGCATCACCCTGATATCAAAACCAGACAAAGACGTCACAAAGAAAGAAAACTACAGGCCAATATCACTGATGAACATAGACGCAAAAATCCTCAGCAAAATACGAGCAAACGGAATCCAACAGCACATTAAAAGGATCATACAATATGATCAAGTGGGTTTTATCCCAGGAATGCAAGGATCCTTTAATATATGCAAATCAAACAACGTGATTCACCATATCAACAAACTGAAGGAGAAAAAGCATATGATCATCTCAATACATGCAGAGAAAGCTTTTGACAAAATTCAAAACACATTTATGATAAAAACCCTGCAGAAATTCGGCATAGAGTGAACTTTCCTGAATATAATAAAGGCCATATATGACAAACCCACAGCCAGCATCATTCTGAATGGTGAAAAACTGAAACCATTTCCACTAATATCAGGAAG
>NC_041234.1:38921674-38924171 GCF_002837175.3 Physeter macrocephalus | reverse complement strand
GAAACTTAAAAGCTTTTGCAGAGCAAAGGATACCATAAACAGGACCAAAAGACAACCCTCAGAATGGGAGAAAATAGTTGCAAATGAAGCGACTGACAAAGGATTAATCTCCAAAATTTACAAGCAGCTCATGCAGCTTAATATCAAAAAAACAAACAACCCAATCCAAAAATGGGCAGAAGACCTAAACAGACATTTCTCCAAAGAAGATATACAGATTGGCAACAAACACATGAAAGAATGAAAAACATTAATCATTAGAGAAATGCAAATCAAAACCACAATGAGGTAACGCCTCACACCAGTCAGAATGTCCATCATCAAAAAATCTACAAACAATAAATGCTGGAGAGGGTGTGGAGAAAATGGACCCCTCTGGCCCTGTTGGTGGGAATGTAAATTGATACAGCCACTTTGGAGAACAGTATGAAGCTCCTTTCAAAATCCAAAAATAGAACTACCATACAACCCAGCAATCCTACTACTTGGCATATACCCTGAGAAAACCATAATTCAAAAAGAGTCATGTACCACAATGTTCATTGCAGCTCTATTTACAATAGCCAGGATATGGAAGCAACCTAAGTGTCCATCGACAACTGAATGGATAGAGAAGATGTGGCACATATATACAATGGAATATTACTCAGCCATAAAAAGAAACGAAATTGTGTTATACGTAGTGAGGTGGATGGACCTAGAGTCTGTCATACAGAGTGAAGTAAGTCAGAAAGAGAAAAACAATTACCGCACGCTAACACATATATATGGAATCGAAAAAAAAATGGTGAGGAAGAACCTAGGGGCAGGAAGGGAATAAAGACGCAGACCTCCTAGCGAATGGACTTCAGTACACAGGGAGGCGGAATGGTAAGCTGGGACAAAGTGAGAGAGTGGCATGCACATATATACAGTACCAAATGTAAAATCCGTAGCTAGTGGGAAGCAGCCGCATGGCACAGAGAGATCAGCTGGGTGCTTTGTGACCACCTGGATGGGTGGGATAGGGAGGGTGAGAGACACAAGACGGAAGCAACATGGGGAAATATGTATATGTATAGCTGTTTCACTTTGTTATGAAGCAGAAACTAAAACACCATTAAAAAAAAAGAACATGGGCTCATTAAACAGAGCAGAATCAAATCCTGGATTCTCACAGAAATGGACTTATAATTAATAATTTGGTTTCTGGGTCATTTTACGACACCTATAATGTACCTGAGGTATTCAATTATATCCAACTCTTCATAGTATCATTTCAATAGGAAAATGCATTCTGATTTCCAACCTGAGACCCTCAAAACACAGCAACCAAAAGTTCTGCACTGTAGGATGAGACAAACTAGAGACTGCATTAGGTCAGCTGCACATTAACAATGTACGTATCCTCATCTGTGTAAGCAAATGCACTCTGCTCTATCATATGCATCTCCATCTTTCCCATGGGATTTTCCCTGTTGAAAATCCCCCCAGGGATGTTGGGGGAATGGGTTCTAAGTCAGCTTTAAGACTTACGCTCCATTGCCACCATCAGCATATATGATATTCAGATACATAGGTAACTGACTTCCCAACCAGGCTGAAAAACCAGGGACCAGGTGTTGTATCTACTTCTTGTTCCACTGAGCAACAGGCACAGGATAAGATAAAAAACAGTTGGCTGAATTTAAGACTAAAAGCTGGCTATTTCTGTGCCCAGAGTTCCAAGGCAACTAAGAACAACCTACGTGAATCTCTTGTCCAGATGAGGTGTTCTAAGAGAAATGTTCAATCCATTTCTACCCACAGCTCCCAGTTTCACCGTAGAGTCTATGCTTGGACTATCACCTAGGGAAAAAAATACAAATACTATCACAGTAAACTACAAACATTCTTCCTGATACTACGGATATGGGATCCTGCATTTAATGGGTTCTAGAAGGTAATCCACTTTACAAATCAAGCAATCTAGAAAATAACCACATCTGAACCTCTTTCTTAAATTTCTACCTATCTTTCATGCTGAGAATTCAAAACGTATTTGAAAACAAGGCTACAACTGCCATGTGCCGGTATAACTTACGATACAACCACAGAAATCACAAATTACAGGTACTTCAAGTACATCAGGAAAGCAACTAGAAACTGAGAGCAACGGGACTGTGGAAGGACTATTAGATTAGATGCTAAAACACCTAAGTAGAGGTCCTTGTCCTTTCTTGCTCAAGCAGATTGCAAACCCTTGGGCATTCTGTTCCCTCATCTATGAAACAGAAAATCTCCACCTCTGACACAGATCCTAGGAAAGTTGTGAGATCAACTGAAAATATGTGCAATAGCAATGAAAACTGTAAAACATGTAAGACTAAAAGCTGGCTACTTCTGTGCCCAGAGTTCCAAGGCAACTAAGAACAACCTACGTGAATCTCTTGTCCAGATGAGGTGTTACACCCCCAACAAACACACCAAAAAAACCCTACAAGTCAATTAAACATCACAGTAATAATGATATTAATTA
>NC_041234.1:38915054-38920536 GCF_002837175.3 Physeter macrocephalus | reverse complement strand
ACCTAAGGGTGTTCCCATCCAATCGAAACCAAAACAAGTAAAAAGAAACCAAACAACCAGAATAATTAATCAAATAAAAATCCTGCACTGTTTAAGTCAAACTGCCACATCTGCAGGCTCCTGGCTCAGGCCCCTTGCAGGCCCATGGACACAATTTTCAGCTCTTTACTTCCATCAACCATAGCCACATTTGCCATGTCACTTCAATTATCTCCTGAGCTCCGGTCAGTCGTCCAGTGCCAGTCATAGCAGAGGTAATGCCAGTCTTGACAGAGAACATGCAGCCGGTATGGTGTCACCGGGCCCCACATCAGGGACACAATCTTGCTCTGCCCACAGGTGCAGAAGGGCAGGCTTTGCTTGAGATACCAGTGATAGTTTCCAATAGTCTAGAGCTGAACTGCAGGGGAAAATGGAAAGAAGGCCATCAGAGGCAGGGGCCAGAGGACCAGACTTCGTACCACTTGCTAGAGAGGGATGAGCACACCCTTTTCTTTTTCAAATGACCCTTTCTGCACAGCCTCTTCATTAAGATAATAATATTAACAATAACTGTTAAAGTATAGTTTTTCATGAGGACAAAATATCAAGCATCAATAAGGTCAGAAGCACACGTGTTCATTTCTGCCTCTACCTTCAAAGTTTATGATCATGATGATGGAAGGCTCCTACCATAGGACAGTGCTGTAGTGAGTTGTTTTTTTCATAAAGACTTACAAAGAAGAAAACTTGGCAATCATATTAAAAGTATTATTAAAACACCCAATTCAAGAGCACTAGACTAGTATCACTATGATGTATTACGCTTAAGATGCTTATTATTTTCTTCCAGGTGTCTGGCATGCAGTTATGTCCAAGGGAGATCAGCATGCAATTACCCTTAAAAGAACAAGACCAAAACCTGTAGAGTGCAGGAAACAGAAAGATATTGGTCAGAGTACAACCTTCAGTTACAAGTTCCAGAGATCTAATGTATAGCATGGTGCCTACAGTTAACAATACTGTATTTTATACTTGAAAGTTGCTATGAGAGTAGATTTAAAATGTTCTCACCGGGCTTCCCTTGTGGCGCAGTGGTTGAGAGTCTGCCTGCCAATGCAGGGGACATGGGTTTGAGCCCTGGTCCTGGAAGATCCCACATGCCGCGGAGCAACTAAGCCTGTGATCCACAACTACTGAGCCTGTGCTCTAGAGCCCAAAAGCCACAACTACTGAGCCCGCGTACCACAACTACCAAAGCTCGCGTGCCTAGAGCCCGTGCTCCGCAACAAGAGAAGCCACTGCAATGAGAAGCCCGCGCACGGCAAGGAAGAATAGCCCCCTCTCGCCGCAACTAGAGAAAGCCCGCACGCAACAACGAAGACCGAACGCAGCCAAAAAAAGTTCTCAGCATAACAACAAAAATGGTAATTATGTGAAGTGAAGGATGAATTAATCAACCTTACTGTGGTAAACATTTCACAGTATATGCATGTATCAAATCATCACATTGTACCTCCTGAATCTACATGTTACATGTCAAATATATCTCAATAAAGCCGGAAAAAAACGACCTAATCATGTTTAACCTTTGTTAAACAGGTGACACACATAAATGAAGATTTTAATTATATTAAGGAATTTCTTTTCTTTAAACATCTCCCTGATCACTAATTCTTAACTCAGTAATAACAGCAAATCCAACATAGTTCTAGAACCAGGCTAATACAATACTTAGACCTAGCTTTGGGTTAAGACAGACTACATGCTCATGCTCTGTGAGGACAGATGTTGTGGCTGTTCTTGCAGCAACACTTTTATCCTGAGCATATCACAGGGCCAGCCATTAACACCTGGTTAGTCAGTGGTCCTCAACTCTGGCTACACATTAAAAAATCACCTGGGGACTTATCTGGTGGCTCAGTGGTTAAGAATCTGCCTGCCACTTCAGTGGCCATGGGTTCGAGGCCTGGTCTGGGAAGATCCCACACGCCGCAGAACAACTAAGCCTGTGCACCACAACTGCTGAGCCTGTGCTCTAGAGCCTGAGAGCCACAACTACTGAAACCCGTGCACCTAGAGCCCGTGCTCCACAAGAGAAGCCACCTCAATGAGAAGCCCGCGCACCGCAACTAAGAGTAGCCCGCACTCACCCCAACTAGAGACAGTCCGCGCACAGCAACGAAGACCCAAGGCAGCCAAAAATAAATAAATAAATAAAATTATAAATGAATAAATGTCAGTGTTTACAAAAGAAAAAATCACCTGGAAGCTTTTTTTTTAAAATTAATACTGATGTATAGTCCCCATTATAATGCAGTGAGAGCAACTCTTGAGAAAAGACATGGATAGCATTTTTTTTTCTAAAGGTGCAGCCAGGTTTGAGAACTATTGTGCTGAATGAATGAATGAGCTTCTTAATAACATTTCAGTTAGTTCTATTGATTAAAATGTTTGAAAGCCACTCAGAAAATAAGCAAGCAGGGAGAAGAGAGAAGATGGCGGAAGAGTAAGACGCGGTGATCACCTTCCCCATCACAGATACATCAGAAATACATCTACACGTGTAACTGCTCCTACAGAACACCCACTGAACGCTGGCAGAAGACCTCAGACCTCCCAAAAGGCAAGAAACACCCCACATACCTGGGTAGGGCGAACGAAGAAAGAATAAACAAAGATAAAAGAATAGGGACAGGACCTGCAACAGTGGGAGGGAGCTGTGAAGGAGAAAAGGTTCCCACACACTAGAAGCCCCTTCACGGGCAGGAACTGCGGGTGGCAGAGGAGGAAGCTTCGGAGCCTCGGAGAAGAGCGCAGCCACAGGGTGCGGAGGGCAAAGCAGAGAGATTCCCGCACAGAGGATTGGTGCCGGCCAGCACTCACCAGTCCGAGAGGCTTGTCTGCTCACCCGCCGGGGTGGGCGGGGCTGGGAGGTGAGCCTCGGACTTTGGTCGGATCCCAGGGAGAAGTCTGGAGTTGGCAGTGTGAAAAGAGCCTGAAGGGGTTAGCGCACCAAGGCTAGCCAGGAGGGAGTCCGGGAGAAGTCTGGAGCTGATGAAGAGGCAAGAGACCTTTTCTTCCCTCTTTGCTTCCTGGTGCGCGAGGAGAGGGGTTTAAGCGTGCTGCTTAAAGGAGCTCCAGAAACGGGCGCGGAGCTGCCGAAGGACCCTGCAACAGTGGGAGGGAGCTGTGAAGGAAAAAAGGTTCCCACACACTAGAAGCCCCTTCACGGGCAGGGACTGCGGGTGGCAGAGGAGGAAGCTTCGGAGCCTCGGAGAAGAGCGCAGCCACAGGGTGCGGAGGGCAAAGCAGAGAGATTCCCGCACAGAGGATTGGTGCCGGCCAGCACTCACCAGTCCGAGAGGCTTGTCTGCTCACCCGCCGGGGTGGGCGGGGCTGGGAGGTGAGCCTCGGACTTTGGTCGGATCCCAGGGAGAAGTCTGGAGTTGGCAGTGTGAAAAGAGCCTGAAGGGGTTAGCGCACCAAGGCTAGCCAGGAGGGAGTCCGGGAGAAGTCTGGAGCTGATGAAGAGGCAAGAGACCTTTTCTTCCCTCTTTGCTTCCTGGTGCGCGAGGAGAGGGGTTTAAGCGTGCTGCTTAAAGGAGCTCCAGAAACGGGCGTGGAGCTGCCGAAGGACAGGAGACATTTTCTTGCCTCTTTGCTTCCTGGGGCACGAGGACAGGGGATTAAGCGCACCACGTAAAGGAGCTCCAGAAACGGGCACGAGCCGCGGCTGTCGGCGTGGACACCAGAGACGGGTGTGGGATGCTAGAGTTGCTGCCGCCGCCATCAAGACGCCTGTGTGCGAGCACAGGTCACTCGCCACACCTCCCCTCCCACGAGCCAGTGCATCCCGGCACTGCCAGGGTCACAGGATCCAGGGACAGCTTCTCCGGGAGAACGCGCGGTGCGCCTCAGGCTGGCGCAGCATCACGCCAGCCTCTGCCCCCGCAGACTCGCCCCGCCCCCGTGCCCCTCCCTCCCCCCGGCCTGTGCCAGAGCCCCCGAATCAGCTGCTCCATTAACCCTGTCCTGTCTGAGCGAAGACCAGACGCCCTCAGGCGACCTATACGCAGAAGCGGGGCCAAGTCCAAAGCTGAACCCCAGGAGCTGTGCGAACAAAGAGGAGAGGGGGAGGTCTCTCCCAGCAGCCTCAGAAGCAGCGGATTAAAGCTCCACAATCAACTTGAAGTGCCCTGCATCTGTGAAAAACCTGAATAGACAGCGAAATATCCCAAGTTGAGGAGGGTGGACTTTGGGAGCAAGATATATTATTATGTCCCCCTTTTTTTCTTTTTGTGAGTGTGTATGTGTGTGCTGCTGTGTGAGATTTTGTCTGTATAGCTTTGCTTTCACCATTTGTCCTAGGGTTCTGACCGACCCGTTTTTTGTTTTTTTTTGTTTTTTTTTTTTTATAAATCCTTCCTTCCTTCCTTCCTTCCGTTCTTTCCTTTCAAATTTTTCTCCCTTTTATTTTGAGCTGTGTGTGTTAAAGGCTCTTGGCGCTCCAGCCAGGCATCAGGGCTGTATCTCTGAGGTGGGAGAACCAAGCTCAGGACACTGGTCCACAGGAGACATCCCAGCTCCACGTAATATCCAACAGCGAAAATCTCCCAGAGATCACCATCTCAACACCAAGACCCAGCTTCACTCAAGGACGAGCAATGTACAGTGCTGGACACCCTATGCCCAACAAATAGCAAGACAGGAATACAACCCCATCCATTAGCAGAGAGGTTGCCTAAAATCATAATAAGGCTACCAACATCAAAAAACACACCACCAGACGTGGACCTAACGAATGAAGAGGAAATAGGCAGTCTACCTGAAAAAGAATTCAGAATAATAATAGTAAAGAGGATCCAAAATCTTGGAAATAGAACAGAGAAATTGCAAGAAACATTTAACACGGACCGAGAAGAAATAAAGAGGAAGCAAGCAACGATGAGCAACACAATAAATGAAACTAAAAAAACTCTATATGGGATCAATAGCACAATAACGGAGGCAGAAGAACGGATAAGTGACTTGGAAGATAATAGTGGAAAAAACTACTGCAGAGCAGAATAAAGAAAAAAGCATGAAAAGAACTGAGGACAGTCTCAGAGACCTCTGGGACAACATTAAACGCACAAAAGCCTACAACCAAGATTACTCTACCCCGGGGGCTTCCCTGGTGGCGCAGTGGTGGAGAGTCCGCCTGCCGATGCAGGGGACATGGGTTCGTACCCCGGTCTGGGAAGATCCCACATGCCGCGAAGCGGCTGGGCCCGTGAGTCATGTCCACTGAGCCTGTGCGTCCAGAGCCTGTGCTCCACAACGGGAGAGGCCACGGCAGTGAGAGGCCCACGTAACGCAAAAAAAAAAAAAAAAGATTACTCTACCCAGCAAGGATCGCATTGAGATTTGATGGAGAAATTAAAACCTTTACAGACAAGCAAAAGCTGAGAGAGGTCAGCACCACCAAACCAGCTTTACAACAAATGCTAAAGGAACTTCT
>NC_041234.1:38912141-38913551 GCF_002837175.3 Physeter macrocephalus | reverse complement strand
CATATCAACAAACTGAAGGAGAAAAACCATATGATCATCTCAATAGATGCAGAGAAAGCTTTTGACATAATTCAACACCAATTTATGATAAAAATCCTGCAGAAAGTAGGCATAGAGGGAACTTTCCTCAACATAATAAAGGCCATATATGACAAACCCATAGCCAGCATCATTCTCAATGGTGAAAAACTGAAACCATTTCCACTAAGATCAGGAACAACACAAGGTTGCCTACTCTCACCACTCTTATTCAACATAGTTTTGGAATTTCTATCCACAGCAATCAGAGAAGAAAAAGAAATGAAAGGAATCCAAATCAGAAAAGAAAAAGTAAAGCTGTAACTGTTTGCAGATGGCATGATAGTGTACATAGAGAATCCTAAGGATGCTAGCAGAAAACTACTAGAGGTAATCAATGAATTTGGTAAAGTAGCAGGATACAAAATTAATGCACAGAAATCTCTGGCATTCTTATACCTAATGATGAAAAATCTGAGAGTGAAATTAGGAAAACACTCCCATTTACCATTGCAACAAAAAGAATAAAATATCTAGGAATAAACCTACCTAAGGAGACAAAAGACTTCTATGCAGAAAACTAAAAGTCGCTGATGAAAGAAATTAAAGATGATATAAATAGCTGGAGAAATATACCATGTTCTTGGATTGGAAGAATCAACATTGTGAAAATGACTCTACTACCCAAAGCAATCTACAGATTCAGTGCAATCCCTATCAAATTACCACTGTCATTTTTTACAGAACTAGAACAAAAAATTTCACAATCTGTATGGAAACACAAAAGACCCCGAATAGCCAAAGCAGTCTTGAGAACGAAAAATGGAGCTGGAGGAATCAGGCTCCCTGACTTCAGATTATACTACAAGCCTACAGTAATCAAGACAGTATGGTACTGGCACAAAAACAGAAATACAGATCAATGGAACAGGATAGAAATCCCAGAGATAAACCCACACACATATGGTCACCTTATCTTTGATAAAGGAGGCAAGAATATACAGTGGAGAAAAGACAGCCTCTTCAATAAGTGGTGCTGGGAAAACTGGACAGCTACATGTAAAAGTAGGAAATTAGAACACTCCCTAACCCCACACACAAGAATAAACTCAAAATGGGTTAAACCCTAAATGTAAGGCCAGACACTGTCAAACTCTTAGAGGAAAACATAGGCAGAACACTCTATGACATAAATCACAGCAAGATCCTTTTTGACCCATCTCCTAGAGAAATGGAAATAAAAACAAAAATAAACAAATGGGACCTAATGAAACTTAAAAGCTTTTGCACAGCAAAGGATACCATAAACAAGACCAAAAGACAACCCTCAGAATGGGAGAAAATAGTTGCAAATGAAGCAACCGACAAAGGATTAATCTCCAAAATTTAAAA
>NC_041234.1:38907052-38907759 GCF_002837175.3 Physeter macrocephalus | reverse complement strand
CCAGGTAACTTGTGGTCTATGGTCATCGCAGGGCAAAGCAGACTCGTGCTAAAGAGAGGAAAATACACAAATGGTACTGGGGCCTTAAATGGCCCAGAACCAAACAAGCCTCAGGCTATTAAAGTTAAATCTTTTATATAAGGTTTAAGCTATCTAGAAATCGAGTTTCACAGAATCCTCAGGAAACCTTCCAGAGGGGCCCATAGACCCAGAAATCAAGAGAAAAGAACTTAACAAAGCAAAACAAAATCTTTCTCCATGTTGCAGCACAGAAAAAAGGAATGTTTTCAGTGCCACTTGCACCTCCGTCCCGAAAGCCTTGAAGACAGAAGCCAATTCTGTGCGGTTGGGGACAAATGACCACCTGAGCATCCATCATCACATTCCAGTGATAGGCTAAGTCGGAATGGTGCTGGTGCCACAAGCTGCAGAGTAGGGAATACACAGCAGCCTAACAAGATTTATTCTCAATGAAATCGCCCTGTGGTATACACAAACTTCCTCTAGTGGAGGGTTAGGAGACAATATGAGTTACACGGAATGGAGCCAGAAATAAAGTAAGGATGGAAAATGTAACGGCAGGCAGTAAATGATTTCATTTATCCTAGAAGGTCAGCTCAGGGAAATTTGCACATATAATGTTGACAAAATGCTTTCATTTGCTCCGGCCCACATCTGAGGATTATCCCCAATTCCTCTCTCTCTCT
>NC_041234.1:38905360-38906624 GCF_002837175.3 Physeter macrocephalus | reverse complement strand
GCCCCGCAAAGGGAGAGGCCACAACACTGAGAGGCCCGCGTACCGCAAAAAAAAAAAAAAAAAAATGTTCTCACCGGGCTTCCCTTGTGGTGCAATGCTTAAGAATCTGCCTGCCAATGCAGGGGACATGGGTTTGAGCCCGGGCCCGGGAAGATCCCACATGCCGCGCAGCAACTAAGCCCATGAGCCACAACTACTGAGCCTGTGCTCTAGAGCCCAAAAGCCACAACTACTGAGCCTGCGTACCACAACTATCAAAGCCCAAGGACCTAGAGCCCGTGCTCCGCAACAAGAGAAGCCACTGCAATGAGAAACCCACGCACGGCAAGGAAGAATAGCCCCTGCTCGCCACAACTAGAGAAAGCCTGCACGCAACAACGAAGAGTCAACACAACCAAAAAAAAGTTCTCACCATAACAACAAAAATGGTAATTCTGTGAAGTGAAAGATGAGTTAATCAACCTTACTGTCGTAAACATTTCACAGTATATGCATATATCAAATCATCACATTTTACTTCCTGAATGTACACATTGCATGTCAACTATATCTCAAGAATATGCAAGACAACCATTAAGCTAAATAAAATAAAAGTAGTTTCATAGCTATACTTCATGAAGTTGGGTCCTCTGAGACCTCTCAATAAATTGACCAGCAGTCAATATTTTAAAAACCTATGTTCCATGTTGTATGCTGAAGTGATTTTGAAGACTTTGAAATGCCCTTATTTTGGAAAGAGCTCTACTGCCATCGTATATAAATTCCCTTGAGGACAGTCAGCAATCTATCCCCACTTTACAAGGAGGATGAAACATGAAGAATCTATGCAATACGTCTACAGATAACAAAACAAAAAACTCAAGAAGACAAGAGCTGGGAATAAAATTCCGATTGTAAGTGTTCAATCCACTAAATGTATCCAACCACCCTGCTAGTGTGGGAGGAGACCATGATTATGGAATTCAACCCCTCACAGAGACAGAGACTGAGACCCCCTAGTGACAGAGGCCAAAATTAGAACACAGGGCTTCTGCCTTCCAGGTTGGGCTTCTTTCTAAATTATAATGCTGATGTTACCTAAAATATAAAGTCAGAGTTGCTGAAATAATGCAGCCTTCTGATGCTGAAGGTAGGACTTGGCATCCACCTATAAGAGGTACTACAGAGATGTCCCTGAAAGCATCGGCCAGATCCAGGACCCAATATTTCCGTCCTATATCTGATGCTGATTCTGATGAAGCAGGGCTGTTTATAATTCCTATAA
>NC_041234.1:38902569-38904860 GCF_002837175.3 Physeter macrocephalus | reverse complement strand
GAGTGCTGGCCGGCACCGATCCTCTGTGCGGGAATCTCTCCGCTTTGCCCCTGCACCCTGTGGCTGTGCTCTCCTCCGAGGCTCCGAAGCTTCCTCCTCTGCCACCCGCAGTCCCTGCCCGTGAAGGGGCTTCTAGTGTGTGGGAACCTTTTTTCCTTCACAGCTCCCTCCCACTGTTGCAGGTCCCATCCCTATTCTTTTCTCTTTCTTTATTCTTTTTTCGTTCGCCCTACCCAGGTATGTGGGGTGTTTCTTGCCTTTTTGGAGGTCTGAGGTCTTCTGCCAGCGTTCAGTGGGTGTTCTGTAGGAGCAGTTACACGTGTAGATGTATTTCTGATGTATCTGTGATGGGGAAGGTGATCACCGCGTCTTACTCTTCCGCCATCTTCTCTCTTCTCCCTGCTTGCTTATTTTCTGAGTGGCTTTCAAACATTTTAATCAATAGAACTAACTGAAATGTTATTAAGAAGCTCATTCATTCATTCAGCACAATAGTTCTCAAACCTGGCTGCACCTTTAGAAAAAAAAATGCTATCCATGTCTTATCTCAAGAGTTGCTCTCACTGCATTGTAATGGGGACTATACATCAGTATTAATTTAAAAAAAAGCTTCCAGGTGATTTTTTCTTTTGTAAACACTGACATTTATTCATTTATAATTTTATTTATTTATTTATTTTTGGCTGCCTTGGGTCTTCGTTGCTGTACGCGGACTGTCTCTAGTTGGGGTGAGTGCGGGCTACTCTTAGTTGCGGTGTGCGGGCTTCTCATTGAGGTGGCTTCTCTTGTGGAGCACGGGCTCTAGGTGCACGGGTTCCAGTAGTTGTGGCTCTCAGGCTCTAGAGCACAGGCTCAGCAGTTGTGGTGCACAGGCTTAGTTGTTCTGCGGCGTGTGGGATCTTCCCAGACCAGGGCTCGAACCCATGGCCACTGAAGTGGCAGGCAGATTCTTAACCACTGAGCCACCAGATAAGTCCCCAGGTGATTTTTTAATGTGTAGCCAGAGTTGAGGACCACTGACTAACCAGGTGTTAATGGCTGGCCCTGTGATATGCTCAGGATAAAAGTGTTGCTGCAAGAACAGCCACAACATCTATCCTCACAGAGCATGAGCATGTAGTCTATCTTAACCCAAAGCTAGGTCTAAGTATTGTAGTAGCCTGGTTCTAGAACTATGTTGGATTTGCTGTTATTACTGAGTTAAGAATTACTGATCAGGTAGATGTTTAAAGAAAAGAAATTCCTTAATATAATTAAAATCTTCATTTATGTGTGTCACCTGTTTAACAAAGGTTAAACATGATTAGGTCTTTTTTTTCCAGCTTTATTGAGATATATTTGACATGTAACATGTAGATTCAGGAGGTACAATGTGATGATTTGATACATGCATATACTGTGAAATGTTTACCACAGTAAGGTTGATTAATTCATCCTTCACTTCACATAATTACCTTTTTTGTTGTTATGGTGAGAACTTTTTTTGGCTGCGTTCGGTCTTCGTTGTTGCGTGCGGGCTTTCTCTAGTTGCGGCGAGAGGGGGCTATTCTTCCTTGCCGTGCGCGGGTTTCTCATTGCAGTGGCTTCTCTTGTTGCGGAGCACGGGCTCTATGCACGCGAGCTTTGGTAGTTGTGGTATGCAGGCTCAGTAGTTGTGGCTTTTGGGCTCTAGAGCACAGGCTCAGTAGTTGTGGCTCACAGGCTTAGTTGCTCCGCGGCATGTGGGATCTTCCAGGACCAGGGCTCAAACCCATGTCCCCTGCATTGGCAGGCGGACTCTCAACCACTGCGCCACAAGGGAAGCCCGGTGAGAACATTTTAAATCTACGCTCATAGCAACTTTCAAGTATACAATACAGTATTATTAACTGTAGGCACCATGCTATACATTAGATCTCTGGAACTTGTAACTGAAGGTTGTACTCTGACCAATATCTTTCTGTTTCCTGCACTCTACAGATTTTGGTCTTGTTCTTTTAAGGGTAATTGCATGCTGATCTCCCGTGGATATAACTGCATGCCAGACACCTGGAAGAAAATAATAAGCCTCTTAAGCATAATACATCATAGTGATACTAGTCTAGTGCTCTTGAATTGGGTGTTTTAATACTACTTTTAAAATGATTGCCAAGTTTTCTTCTTTGTAAGTCTTTATGAAAAAAACAACTCACTACAGCACTGTCCTATGGTAGGAGCCTTCCATCATCATGATCATAAAGTTTGAAGGTAGAGGCAGAAATGAACACGTGTGCTTCTGACCTTATTGATGCTTAATATTTTGTCCTCATGAA
>NC_041234.1:38898605-38901086 GCF_002837175.3 Physeter macrocephalus | reverse complement strand
GACCTCGCTGTCCTAAATGCCAGTAACCAGAGTTTTGTTTATAAATGTGGTATGTTCAAAAACTGTTATCCGGATGTTCTGAATCAAATCTCTCCTACACAAAAGCAAATTATAGTTTAGTGTTGGCGTTAGCTCTAGGGCTTTGAAAAATTTTGAAGTTTATAATTAATATCATTATTACTGTGATGTTTAATTGACTTGTAGGGTTTTTTTGTGTGTTCGGCGGGGGGAGGTTCAATCCAACTCTGGCTAATAAGAACAATTATTTTTGCTTTGTTGAACTTGAAGGGTTAGTTATTTAGGAATAATTCTGAATCCTAGAAAGAACGTAGTATCTCATTATATCCTTAACATGTTTTACAGTTTTCATTGCTATTGCACATATTTTCAGTTGATCTCACATCTTTCCTAGGATCTGTGTCAGAGGTAGAGATTTTCTGTTTCATAGATGAGGGAACAGAATGCCCGAGGGTTTGCAATCTGCTTGAGCAAGAAAGGACAAGGACCTCTACTTAGGTGTTTTAGCGTCTAATCTAGTTGTCCTTCCAGAATCCCGTTGCTCTCAGTTTCTAGTTGCTTTCCTGATGTAATTGAAGTACCTGTAATTTGTGATTTCTGTGGTTGTATCGTAAGTTATACCGGCACATGGCAGTTGTAGCCTTGTTTTCAAATACGTTTTGAATTCTCAGCATGAAAGATAGGTAGAAATTTAAGAAAGAGGTTCAGATGTGGTTATTTTCTAGATTGCTTGATTTGTAAAGTGGATTACCTTCTAGAACCCATTAAATGCAGGATCCCATATCCGTAGTATCAGGAAGAATGTTTGTAGTTTACTGTGATAGTATTTGTATTTTTTTCCCTAGGTGATAGTCCAAGCATAGACTCTACGGTGAAACTGGGAGCTGTGGGTAGAAATGGATTGAACATTTCTCTTAGAACACCTCATCTGGACAAGAGATTCACGTAGGTTGTTCTTAGTTGCCTTGGAACTCTGGGCACAGAAATAGCCAGCTTTTAGTCTTAAATTCAGCCAACTGTTTTTATTCTTATCCTGTGCCTGTTGCTCAGTGGAACAAGAAGTAGATACAACACCTGGGCCCTGGTTTTTCAGCCTGGTTGGGAAGTCAGATACCTATGTATCTGAATATCATATATGCTGATGGGTGGCAATGGAGCGTAAGTCTTAAGCTGACTTAGAACCCATTCCCCCAACATCCCTGGGGCGATTTTCAACAGGGAAAATCCCATGGGAAAGATGGAGATGCATATGATAGAGCAGAGTGCATTTGCTTACACAGATGAGGATACGTACATTGTTAATGTGCGGCTGACCTAATGCAGTCTCTAGTTTGTCTCATCCTACAGTGCAGAACTTTTGGTTGCTGTGTTTTGAGGGTCTCAGGTTGGAAATCAGAATGCATTTTCCTATTGAAACGATACTATGAAGAGTTGGACATAATTGAATACCTCAGGTACATTATAGGCATCGTAAAATGACCCAGAAGCTAAATTATTAATTATAAGTCCATTTCTGTGAGAATCCAGAATTTGATTCTGTGCTGTTTAATGAGCCCATGTTCTCTTTTTTTTTTTACAATGGTGTGTTAGTTTCCGCTTTATAACAAAGTGAATTAGTTATACATATACATATATCCCCATGTCTCTTCGCTCTTGCGTCTCCCTCCCTCCCACCCTCCCTATCCCACCCATCTAGGTGGTCACAAAGCAACGAGCTGATCTCTCTGTGCCATGAGGCTGCTTCCCACTAGCTACTGATTTTACATTTGGTACTGTATATATGTGCATGCCACTCTCTCACTTTGTCCCAGCTTACCATTCCACCTCCCTCTGTACTCAAGTCGATTCACTAGTAGATCTGCGTCTTTATTCCCGTCCTGCCCCTAGGTTCTTCATGACCATTTTTTTTAGATTCCATATATATATATATGTTAGTATACGGTATTTGTTTTTCTCTTTCTGACTTACTTCACTCTGTATGACAGACTCCAGGTCCATCCACCTCACTACGTATAACACAATTTCGTTTCTTTTAATGGCTGAGTAATATTCCATTGTATATATGTGTCACATCTTCTCTATCCATTCATCTTTTGATGGACACTTAGGTTGCTTCCATATCCTGGCTATTGTAAATAGACCTCCAATGAACGTTTTGGTACATGACTCTTTTTGAATTATGGTTTTCTCAGGGTATATGCCCAGTAGTGGGATTGCAGGGTTGTATGGTAGTTCTATTTTTAGATTTTGAAAGGAGCTACATACTGTTCTCCATAGTGGCTGCATCAATTTACATTGCCACCAACAGTGCCAGAGGGGTCCATTTTCTCCACACCCTCTCCAGCATTTATTGTTTGTAGATTTTTTGATGATGGCCATTCTGACTGGTGTGAGGCAATACCTCATTGTGGCTTTGATTTGCATTTCTCTAATGATTAATGATGTTGAGCATTCTTTCATGTG
>NC_041234.1:38897497-38898575 GCF_002837175.3 Physeter macrocephalus | reverse complement strand
GAGCTGCTTGTAAATTTTGGAGATTAATCCTTTGTCAGTCGCTTAATTTGCAACTATTTTCTCCCATTCTGAGGGTTGTCTTTTGGTCTTGTTTATGGTATCCTTTGTTGTGCAAAAGCTTTTAAGTTTCATTAGGTCCCATTTGTTTATTTTTGTTTTTATTTCCACTTCTAGGAGGTGGGTCAAAAAGAATCTTGCTGTGATTTATGTCATAGAGTGTTCTGCCTGTGTTTTCCTCTAAGCGTTTGATAGTGTCTGGCCTTACATTTAGGTCTTTAATCCATTTTGATGTTTTTTTGTGTGTTTATGGTGTTAGGGAGTGTTCTAATTTCATTCTTTTACATGTAACTGTCCAGTTTTCCCAGCAGCACTTATTGAAGAGGCTATCTTTTAGCCACTGTATATTGTTGCCCCCTTTATCGAAGATAAGGTGACTATATGTGCGTGGGTTTGTCTCTGGAATGTCTATGCTGTTCCATTGATCTATATTTCTGTTTTTGTGCCAGTACCATACTGTCTTGATTACTGTAGCTTTGTAGTATAGTCTGAAGTCAGGGAGCCTGATTCCTCCAGCTCCATTTATCATTCTCAAGATTGCTTTGGCTGTTCAGGGTGTTTTGTGTTTCCATGCAAATTGTAAAATTTTTTGTTCTAGTTCTGTGAAAAATGCCATTAGTAGTTTGATGTGGATTACATTGAATCTACATAGATTCTGTAGGTTGCTTTAAGAAGTATAGTCGTTTCACAATGTTGATTCTTCCAATCCAAGAACATGGTGTATCTCTCTATCTTTTGTATCATCTTTAATTTCTTTCAATAGTTTCTTATGGTTTTCTGCATCCAGATCATTTGTTTCGTTAGGTAGGTTTATTCCTGGATATTTTATTCTTTTGTTGCCATGGTAAATGGGAGTATTTTCTTAATTTCACTTTGAGATTTTTATCCTTAGTGTATAGGAATGCAAGAGATTTCTGTGCATTAATTTTGTATCTTGCTACTTTACCAAATTCATTGATTAGCTCTAGTAGTTTTCTGGCAGCATCTTTAGGATTCTCTGTGTATAGTATCATGTCATCTG
>NC_041234.1:38895200-38896363 GCF_002837175.3 Physeter macrocephalus | reverse complement strand
TGTTCATATTTTCTATTTCTTCCTGGTTCAGTCTCGGCATGTTGTGCAATTCTACGAATTTGTCCATTTCTTCCATGTTTTCCATTTTATTGGCATAGAGTCGCTTGTAGTAATCTCTCATAATTTTTGGTATTTCTGCAGTGTCAGTTGTTACTTCTCTGTTTTCATTTCTTATTCTATTGATTTGAGTCTTCTCCCTCTTTTTCTTGATGAGTCTGGCTAATGGTTTAGCAATTTTGTTTATCATCTCAAAAAACCAGCTTTTAGTGTTATTGATCTTTGCTCTTGTTTCCTTCATTTCTTTTTCATTTATTTCTGATCTGATCTTTATGATTTCTTTCTTTCTGCTAACTTTGGGGTTTTTTTATTCTGCTTTCTCTAATTGCTTTAGGTGTAAGTTTAGGTTGTTTATTTGAGATGTTTCATGTTTCTTAAGGTAGGATTGCATTGCTATAAACTTCCTTCTTAGAATTGCTTTTGCTGCATCCCACAGGTTTTGGGTCGTTATTTTTTTTTTCATTGTCATTTGTTTCTAGGTATTTTAAAATTTCCTCTTATATTTCTTCAGTGATCTCTTGGTTATTAAGTAGTGTGTTGTTTAGTCTCCATGTGTTTGCATTTCTTACAGGTTTTCTCCTGTAATTGACATCTAGTCTCATAGCACTGTGGTCGGAACAGATACTTGATACGATTTCAATTTTCTTAAATTTACCAAGGCTTGATTTGTGACCTGGGCTATGATATATCGTGGAGAATGTTCCACTAGGAGTTGAGAAGAAAGTGTTTTCTGTTTTTTTTAGATGGAATGTCCTATAAATATCAATTAAGTCCATCTTTTTCAATGCATTATTTAAAGCTTGTGTTTCCTTATTTATTTTCATTTTGGGTGATCTGACCATTGGTGAAAGTGGGGTGTTAAAGTCCCCTACTATGATTTTGTTACTGTTGATTTCCCCTTTCATGGTTGTTAGTATTTTCCTTATGTATAGAGGTGCTCCTATGTTGGGTTCATGAATATTTACAATTGTTATATCTTTTTCGTGGATCATTCCCTTAATCATTATGTAGTGTCCTTCTTTGTCTCTTGTAATAGTCTTTGTTTTAAAGTCTATTTTGTCTGATAGGAGAATTGCTACTCCAGCTTTCTTTTGATTTCCATTTGC
>NC_041234.1:38892997-38895172 GCF_002837175.3 Physeter macrocephalus | reverse complement strand
AGCTGGTTTGGTGGTGCTGAATTCTCTTAGCTTTTGCTTGTCTGTAAAGGTTTTAATTTCTCCATCAAATCTGAATGAGATCCTTACTGGGTAGAGTAATCTTGGTTGTAGATTTTTCCCTTTCATCACTTTAAATATGTCCAACCACTCCCTTCTGGCTTGCAGTTTTCTGCTGAAAGATCAGCTGTTAACCTTATGGGGATTCCCTTGTATGTTATTTGTTGTTTTTCCCTCACTGCTTTTAATATTTTTTCTGTGTATTTAATTTTTGATAGTTTGATTAATATGTGTTGTGGCATGTTTCTCCTTAGATGTATCCTGTATGGGACTCTCTGTGCTTCCTGGACTTGATTAACTCTTTCCTTTCCCATATTAGGGAAGTTTTCAACTATAATCTCTTCAACTATCTTTACAGTCCCTTTCTTTCTTCTTCTGGGACCTCTATAATTTGACTGTTGGTGCATTTAATGTTGTCCCAGAGGTCTCTGAGACTGTTGTCAATTGTTTTTTCTTATTTCTTTATTCTGTTCTGCAGTCATTATTTCCACTATTTTATCTTCCACGTCACCTCTCTGTTCTTCTGCCTCAGTTATTCTGATATTCATTCCATCTAGAGAATTTTTAATTTAGTTTATTGTGTCGTTCATCATTGTTTGTTTGCTCTTTAGTTCTTCTCTGTCCTTGTTAAACGTTTCTTGTATTTTCTCCTTGCTGTTTCCAAGATTTTCGATCATCTTTAGTATCATTACTCTGAATTCTTTTTCAGGTCGACTGCCTATTTCCTCTTCATTTGTTTAGTCTGATGGGTTTTTATCCTGCTTCTTCATCTGCTGTGTGTTTCTTTGTCTTCTCATTTTGCTTAAATTACTGTGTTTGGGGTCTCCTTTTCACAGGCTGCAGGTTCATAGTTCCCGTTGTTCTTGCTGTCTATCCCCTGTGGCTAAGGTTGGTTCAGTGGGTTGTGTAGGCATCCTGGTGGAGGGGACTAGTGCCTGTGTTCTGGTAGATGAGGTTGGATCTTGTCTTTCTCATGGGCAGGTCTGCTTCTGGTTGTGTGTTTTTGGGGGTCTGTGACCTGATTATGATTTTAGGCAGCCTCTCTGCTTATGGGTCGTGTTTTGTTTCTGTCTTGCTAGTTGTTTGTCATAGGGTGTCCAGCACTGTAGCTTGCTGGTCGTTGAGTGGAGCTGGGTCTTGGCCTTGAGATGGAGATCTCTGGGAGATTTTCACCGTTTGATTTTACATGGAGCTGGGAGGTTTCTGGTGGACCAATGTCCTGAACTCAGGTCTCTTTTGTCAGAGGCACACGCCTGCCTCCCCGGCAGAGCACCAAGACCCTGTCATCCACACGTCTCAGAATAAAAGGGAGAAGAAAAGAAAGAAAGAGAGAGAGAGAGAGAGAGAGAAGGAGGGAGATAATAAAGTTGTTTATAATATTTTTTGTTTTTTATTTTAAAAATTAAAAAAATTAAAATATAATTTAAAAAAAGGAAAGAAAGAGCAACCAAACCAAAAAACAAATCCGTCAATGATAACAAGTGCTTAAAACTATACTAAAAAAATCACACAGACAGAACACTAGGACAAATGGTAAAAGCAAAGCTATACAGGCAAAAGCACACGCAGAAGCATACACATGCACACTCACAAAACGAGAAAAAGGAAAAGGAATATATACTTGCTCCGAAAGTCCACCACCACAATTTGGGATGATTCGTTGTCTATTCAGGTATTCCACAGATGCAGGGTGCATGGAGTTGAGTGTGGAGATTGAATCCGCTGCTCCTGAGGCTGCTGGGAGAGGTTTCCCTTTGTCTTCTTTATTCGCACAGCTCCTGGGGTTCAGCTTTGGATTTGGTCCCGCCTCTGCATGTAGGTTGCCTGAGGTCATCTGTTCCCGCTCAGACAGGTTGGGGTTAAAGGAGCAGCTTATTAGGGGGCTAAGGCTCACTCACCTGAGGTCATCTGTTCCCGCTCAGACAGGATGGGGTTAAAGGAGCAGCTTATTAGGGGGCTATGGCTCACTCAGGCTGGGGGGCGGGGGCTGCTGGGCAGGGAGGGAGGGAGGGGTATGGAATGCAGTCTGAGCCTGTGGCGGCAGAGGCCATCATGACATTGCACCAGCCTTAGGCATGCTGTGTGTTCTCCCGGGAAGTTGTCCCTGGATCACGGGAC
>NC_041234.1:38890982-38892035 GCF_002837175.3 Physeter macrocephalus | reverse complement strand
TATAATGCTTAGTAGTTTTTCAAAGAGCATGTACATGGATTATTTCATTTCACAGACTTGAAAGTTTAGAGGACAGATTTAAGGCAAACTAGAAAGTGTGAGGCAATTGAGAATATAGTTTCATGTTTTGAAAGATTGTGAAAAGGATTGCTCTAACTCATTTAGAGAAGATTTCATGAAGGGCATAAATAACTTACCTTGAACTTTGAAAAAGAGAGAGGTTTAGGATTGCCAGAGAAGGATTGAGAATGTTGGGTGTGGTGGGCAGAAGAGTGTCAGTGAGAACCGGAGGCAGGAATGCTCCTGTGTGGGGCTGAATGCAGTGGAGAGACTGAGTCCAGGGAGAGCTGGTTGAATAGGAAGATCAGACTAGTGCCTCAGCTTGTTCAGTTCCTACTGAGGATCTGCTGCTTGAGCTGAAAGGCAGCAAGTAGCCATGGTGAGTTCCCGCGTGAAGTAGTAAAAACAGGCCCTCCTCCAGTGTCTGAATGCTACAGGAGGAAGGCATTAGCGGCAAAGAAGTCATCTCCCAAACTAATTACTCATTTTGATAAAAGATGCTTAGGAAAGGATCCATTCAACTGAGACCTAAATATCTGCTGGAGCCTGGTTTGAATGCCGGTAAGTGGTAACAATGGAAGACTCCTGGGGTTTATTAGTGTAGGGCCTGGGGCAGTCAGTTTTTCTTCTGTAGTCAGTTTCTTGAAATGTTCTCTTCAAATCTAAAGATCTCAGAGTATAAGATACTTAATTTTAAATACTAGAAAACCATATTCTTAAGCCAGGCAAACATTATTTTTGGATTTTCTAGTAGTGGGCATTAGCTCAGGTTTTGTCCCTCCAAATAATGAGTTGACTGTACATGAAGTGGTTTGTTCTTCATTCAGGAAAATCTCGGTGATGTTAAAGTTTTATTCATGTTTTGAAAATTCTTTGATATTTAAAACAGATTTCAGTTTGAGAACAGTGAAGATGAAAGTAAACCCACTGAAGCTCAGGCTTCTCACCTGGGTTCAGGAAGACGTTTTCCTGGCTGTGAGCCACAGTCAGTCC
>NC_041234.1:38886445-38886554 GCF_002837175.3 Physeter macrocephalus | reverse complement strand
AGTAATATTCCATTGTATATATGTGCCACATCTTCTTTATCCATACATCTGTTGATGTATACTTAGGTTGCTTCCATGTCCTGGCTACTGTAAATAGAGCTGCAATGAA
>NC_041234.1:38885421-38885945 GCF_002837175.3 Physeter macrocephalus | reverse complement strand
TGCTGTGTCAAAGGCTTCTATGAAACATCCCTGCCTTGGAATGAACTAATTCACTTGCTTGTACCACTCCCCCACCCTCAACCCTCATTTATCCAACACCAAATCAGCCAAAACTCAGCTCAAGTCGGCCTCCTCTGGGAAGTCTTCCGTCCCCATTACTCCCTTTCTCTCCTTATGCTACCCTAATATCTGCACATCCTGTTATTATTGACCCCTTAAGGGAAAAGATGAATTAGCCACAGCACCAAACACACTGCTGGGTTCATACTACCTACTCAAACATTATTTCTGAACAAACAAATTATTTTTGAATGAATAAATGAGTAGCACTTTTCTAAATGATTTCTTGCTTAGTAGGACGAGAAGTCATGAGGTTAGACCTCAGCAAAAGTTAAAATACCTACTCCCCCATCCTTCTCCTCAATCAGGCCAGCTACCTGGTGCCCTCAAGTTGGCCAGAGCTTCTTGTACTCAATAAGCATCTCCCCTTCAGTACTTCCACAGCCTAATGCCCATATCACCTC
>NC_041234.1:38881704-38884595 GCF_002837175.3 Physeter macrocephalus | reverse complement strand
AGAGGCACCAGAGGTATGCCTGTTAAATTCTCGAATGAACTAAAGGAATTGGGCTATCAGACAGTGAATTAAGTAGGGGTTTAAGTTCTTTGGGCTTATGACGTGCCTATTAGTGTGCAAGACAAGCCACAAAATGTTTCAAACAAAGCTATACTTACTTTTACCAAAATCATCCTGGTGGATTTGCTATTCCATGATTGGTTCCAACTCTTTTGTCCTCATAATTAGGGTCTGTTGACCTTGGAGGAGCACAAATAAGAATGATTTTATTCTCATTTAGCAAACCTGCCATTCCGTAATTATCTATAGCACTGGAAGCTACTGAGCTGGAGTGGAGGAGCTTATAGTCAAAATAGGGAAGACAGAATTTATTCAAAATGTTCTGACTCTCATGTTCATAAAGAAGTTTTGACTGGGTACGTCACCTAGTGCTTATGCTCAGCTATTTATGTATGTCAAGCTAACATTAAAGTCCACATAGCCCTCCTCCACTAACTTCAACGATTTAGTCAGCAAGATATCTCTTCAAATGTATACCTCATCAGGGTGCTAGTTTGCGGAAACTCATCTGGAATGAAAAGGCTTAAGGGGAAAAAAAATAGGACTGGGAGAGCACTTCTTAGAATCAGTTTATTTTATGTAGCAACTCTTCCTCTTAGAGTAGTTTAAATATTGCTGACATTTTTAACCATAACTATGGACCTTAGTAGCAAATTTTTTTTTTTTTTTTTTTTTTTTTTTTTTTACGGTACACGGGCCTCTCACTGTTGTGGCCTCTCCTGTAGCAGAGCACAGGCTCCGGACAAGCAGGCTCAGCGGCCATGGCTCATGGGCCGAGACGCTCCATGGCATGTGCGATCCTCCCGGACCGGGGCACGAACCCGCGTCCCCCGCATCGGCAGGCAGACTCCCAACCACCGCGCCACCAGGGAAGCCCATGCAGCAACATTTTAAAACAATATATTAAGAAGTAAAACTTAACTCAAAAACACCACATTCCCTATAGATTATCATGTTGGTATCCTTGTTCCAAGAAAAGTTTGTTTTGAAACATAAGCACCCTAAAACTTAAGTCTGTGAGATATTAGGAGTCATGTTTTATAAAACTCAGGAATTAGGGACCAGTGACATGCTTACCTGTGGCAAGAAGCACCAGTTCTTGGTCAGGACTCCAACTCATGACAGAGATACCACTGGCTACACTCCCGACCCACTCCAGCTGACAGAGACATTTCAAAATGTTAAGGGAGATATGAAAATATAAGCGTCTCAGTAAATATTTACTATGACCTTAATCAAAACAATTAACAAAACACACAACGGTGAAATTATTCAGTAAACACTTATTCAGTAACAGGTATTAAAAGATCAGGCATGGTACAGACCATAGGCACTGGAGGTGATTACGGCCACTCCATTCCTCCCGTTAAGGAGATAAAAGAGAGATAAAAGATGCCTCTACAGCAGGGTTAGGGATGTAACCGAGGTCTCTGGGAATTAAGCGGGGGCTCAGAGCAGAGCCTGACAAATGGCCCCGGAGAGTCCAGGAAAGCTTCTCTGAGGAGGTGCTTTGAAGGGTAGGAATAGGGCCAGGAGGAAGAGACTGGGGGGAAAATGTGCAGTTAAAAAGAGCAGTTAAAAATCAGCTGCAACGAGAGCATAAGGTATATATACACACAGGAATGATGCGGGTGGGAGGTGAGGCTAAAAAGGAATTGGGGGAACAGATAGCGAAAGGTCTTATAAGGCACAATAAGGAACAAGGATCCTGTCTTACAGACACTGTGATGCCACAGATATGGAGGATCAGCACCATCTGGTGGAGACCAATGGATTGGAGGAGCTCAGTAATTAGGAAAAAATTATACAAAATGTTTTGAAAGTAAAAGCATCCCTTTCAAATGTGAGAAATACTAATTAAGTTATACTTGATGGCTTTGATATTTCTCACCATGAACTGAGAACAAGATTTATTGTTTTACTAAATGGAACCATTAAAAGAAAGGTGCCAGACTTAGACTGCCAGGGTTTAAATCCCACCTGATAACTGTTTGACCTTGGCCTAGTCATTTAAGCACTCTGTACCTCAGTTTCCTCTCCTGAAGAATGGAAAAACAACAATCTACTTCATAAGGTTGTAGTGAAGATTAAATACAATTTTGCATGAAAAATACTTGAAAAAGTGCCTGGCGTATTGTAAACATTTAATAAATATCAGCTGCTATTATTATCCTATGATTAGTAATATGACTTGTGATACATCCATGTTAAATAGATCACAACTAAGGGAGTATTCAACAACGTTTAAAAAGCTGTCAGGAAGGTGAGGCTAGAAATACAGAAACTCAGCCTTATGCTAAGTAGAGAAGGACGCAAATGGTTGAAATCTATCTTCTCTGGTAGTCATAAGATGTACACAAAATGATAGCATTATCACCTTAGCACCTGTAGTTCAGGGACTCTCAAAGTTAGCCATCGAGGAGAGGCTTACTCAGCATTCATAAAAGAAAACATACACCATATAAACACTTCAAAGACTTCATAAATTGAGAAATAAAGGTTACAACTCAGGATCAGATTCTAGTAAGAGTGGAGCTATACCATACAAGCATGGCCAGGTTTGAGTTTTTGTTAAGTTCTTATTTGGAATGTTCTGATTGTTCTAATTAATAAATGCAGTAGACAAAACGGACTTTTAGAAGAATCCTGAAATATAGCTAAAGCCATGCCAACAATTTTCTGTAAAGAATTATATAATGCAGAGACTTTAATTTGCAAAATGCATAAATATTATGGCTCCTGACATTTTAAACTTCTACGAAAAACTAGTGACATGAAACCAAAAAAGGCATTTGAGGATGCCTAAGATTTCCTCCTCACTGGTCTCTTCC
>NC_041234.1:38875289-38881504 GCF_002837175.3 Physeter macrocephalus | reverse complement strand
GGAAGATATCAGAATCAACCTAAAGAGCTTTTAAATATACATACAGTCAAGCTCCAGAAGTGAAGATTCTGATTTAGTTGCTATGAGATGGTGACTGAAACAGTTTAAAAAGCCCTACAGGAAATTTTCGTCTGCATTCCCACTTCAGAACTGCTAATAGATAGTATTTACATGGTAGAAAGGGTGAAAAGTAGGGCACTCCCACAAATCACAATATCAGAGTTTTGCCAACTTAGATTAAAACAGAAGCAGACTAAAAGATAGGGTACTAGTTAAGTTATACCTAATATGACATCAGTATAAAGCGAAGGGAGTATTCATTTGGCGGGACATAAATTCAGAAAGATTTAAAGGAAATACTATTTGGGGAAGCAAGTTTGGAAAAAGACAAGTCAAGAGTCATGCCAAGTGTAGCATCCTCCATCAGTAACTTACCACTCTAGTGACAGGGTCTACTTCTATCAGTCTGTGTTCTGAGCCAAGGAGCACTGTGTCTTGTTCAGTTCGGAGAGAAGCACTGAGGTTTCCCTGGAACCTGAATATCCCTGAACTCCAAGCTCTGAAATAATTTTAGATTTCTCATGATGAACCGACTCCTGAAAGAAAAGACCAAATATCTTTTTTTAAACATCTTTATTGGAGTATAATTGCTTTACAATGCTGTGTTAGTTTCTGCTTTATAACATAGCGAGTCAGTTATACATATACATATGCTCCCATATCTCTTCCCTCTTGTGTCTCCCTCCCTCCCACACTCCCTATCCCACCACTCTAGGTAGTCACAAAATACCGAGCTGATCTCCCTGTGCTATACGGCTGCTTCCCACTAGCTATCTATTTTACGTTTGGTAGTGTATATATGTCCATGCCACTCTCTCACTTCGTCACAGCTTACCCTTCCCCATCCCCATATCCTCAAGTCCATTCTCTTGTAAGTCTGTGTATTTATTCCCGTCTTACCCCTATGTTCTTCATGACCTTTTTATTTTTTTTCTTAGATTACATATATATGTATTAACATACGGTATTTGTTTTTCTCTTTCTGACTTACTTCACTCTGTATGACAGACTCTAGGTCCATCCACCTCACTACAAATATTTCACTTTCATTTCTTTTTATGGCTGAGTAATATTCCATTGTATATATGTGGCACATATATACAAATATCTCTTTTTGAAGCTTTAATGTCTCTAAGAAATTGAAACAGCTTAGTAGCAATAACTGACACTCCAATATAAGCAAAATGATTCAGCGAGCACAGAAGTTAGAATAACCAGGAAAAAGAAAAAGATCTAATCTGAACCCACACAGAGATGAGTGGTAGCAACATAATCAATTGTGTAAATCTATGGTCTACAAATTGAGGCTGTGAAATCTATTTTACGGTCTCACTCTTTGCAAGAGGCAAGATTCTCAACTTCAGAGTATTTTCCTCAAAAAAGATTTAACATCTGTTATTCTGCAGGAAAGTTGAGAAGAACGCAATGAATGAGAAAACACTTTATTTTTGCACATGAGGATGTATTCATAACTTTACAGATTTACAAAATAATATAAAAATCCACATATATATACTAGCAGTGGAAGAATATAAAATTAATACTACCAACTACATTTATTTATAAACTGGCTCTATATCTTCATTAAAAAATTAAAATTGAAATCAAACATAGAAATAAAGAAAAGCATTTATGGGACTCCCCTGGTGGCGCAGTGGTTAAGACTCTGCACTCTCAATGCAGGCAGCCCGGGTTCGATCCCTGGTCAGGGAACTCGATCCCACACGCATGCTGCAAGTAAGAGTTTGCCTGCTGCAACTAAGGAGCCCGCCTGCTGCAACTAAGGAGCCCGAGTGCCACAACTAAGACCCAGCACAAACAAACAAATAAATAAATATATTTTTTTTAAAAAAAGAAAAGAAAAGCATTTATTGCCCTCAGGGAGAAAAGAAGACACTATGAAATTACAACAGTATACTTCAAAATGATGACCAACAGGTCGAGGAGCTTGATAACCAGATATAACTACTTCACATTACTCCACTTTCCTGGCCTCATTCTCACCAGGGTAATAGAAAAGCTGAGAAAAGAACAATCAATAGGAAATCTACTTTGGTCTGGCAAAATCAGACTTGTTTTAACGTTTAACATTATCTACGAGGGAAAAAAAAAGGGAACGTGCTGTATATTTCTATCGAGACCCCTTTAAGGTTTATACTGTAATTGGAAGTCCCTAACTTATGTTAGGGGTGACAATTACACAGTCCACACTGGCCTTTTTGTCACCTTAATCCAAGGTGAATTCTCTCATCTTGCATTTCATAATTATGACAATGAAAGAATAAACATGAGTTAATCCTTATACTATATAGCAGATAAAATGTTAAGTGTAGTATGAGTGAGACAACATAAAATGTGGGTTAAGAGGAAGGCAAGCCCACACATGGTGGAAGCGAGGAAGAGAATCAAGGCAAACAATGGTTTTGTAAGCATAGAAAGCTTGGGTTTTTGAAAGCATATAAAAATTACATTATCTTTCATCTTTCAATAACATAAAGATGACCACTGACATAGATCTGAAAGGATGGGTAGATTTGAGATGAGAGGATGTCTGACTAGAGGGGAGTAAACACAGGACAGAGTAGCAAGAGATGAAAACAGGCGACAGAAGCCCAGGTGTATTTCATCCTGGTTTAGCTCATAATAATTATGCTGTTATTGTTGCCATGATCAGAGCATCAAAATGTCTCCCTGTGAACTTGGATTCTATTCACCAACAGTCTGCGGAGCTCTGAGGCCCGTGAACCCCAGCATAAGAATTTGGAAACCAAAGGCAGAAGGAGCTGAGGAGGACTCCCTTTTTCCTGTTACCTTGCTGTTCCCATCCATATCGCCCCAGCAATGGGCCTTCATCCTTCCAGGGGCCCGTGGTCCCAGCCTCTAGCACTCCCATGACCAGCATGATAACTGCCACCCCAGAGGTACCAGCACTAACCAGGCAGGTGCCCCCTCCAGGTGCCTGAAGTCTAGTAACATGGATCTCCTCCTCTCAATTCCAGAGTTATCAACACCAGCTTTACAATGCCTCTCCTCCAAGGTTAGGCCATGATAACCCCAATGGCTTCCCTTGTTTTCATCCTCAGACCTAGCTAAGTGTTGTAACTTCTTCCATCAGTTTACTTGTTTAGTTACTTCACTGCTCCCTTTGGCTTTTTGTTCCTCCAGCAGCTATTTAACCAATTGTTCATTTTAAATTCCGTTGAAATATTATGTGGTTTCTACTTTCCTTACTGGACCCTGAATGACAAACATATCAAACAACTTGAGTTCTCAAATCACTGAGCTTTCAAAATCACCACCCAAGTGTAATAGGGAAGAACCTTTTGTATTCTATTACAAGTTAATCACTAAAGGGATGCTGCCTATAAGCTTAAATTATACATTATCACCCAACTCTCAGAACCCTGACTCCCAGGTGATGAGCATTAAGCCAAAATACTTTTGTTTTGCTCACAAGAAACATCCTGACTAGGCCCACCTGTGAATGACTGCAGGGAGGAAGAAATTCACACATACCCCTCTGGAGGCTGATGGGAACCAGGAAATGTTTGACTTTACTCTCTTCCCTTTTAGTATAAAAAAAGCCTGAATTCTACCTCAGGCAAGATGGTTCTTTGGGGGCATGAGCCCACCATCTTTGTTTGCTGGGTTCCGAATAAAGTCCTTATTCCTTGCCCCAGCAACTCGTCTCTCGATTATTGGCCTGTCGTGTGGTGAGCAGTAGGAGCTTAGACTTGGTGACACAAGGGCAGCTCATCATTCATCTCCCTCCTCCCCAACCCTTCCAGCCTCAAAATGAACTTCTCTACAGTTATACACCTATCAAGCTTATTCCCTTACCTTCTCAGAAGTGTCCTACTCTTTCTCAAGACCAGCAAAGGAGAACCCTCCAAATTTCCCCAGGACCTTGGCTTATCAGAACCCTTTCTTTTACATCTGCAATCTCCAAACTCCCCTGCCCTCAAATGATTCATCCTTTCTCAGCCCTTACATGGTCTAAAGATCTCTCCACACTATAGATCAATTCGGATCCTCTCTGAAACTTCTGCAACTCCTCTATTTTCTTCCCTTGCTCCTTCATCCATCCACCTCTTGGCTAATTATCATGCCCATGACGACAAGTACCAAACAGATCACTAATATGGTTAGTAGATCTAAACGTCTAGCACTGACCCTCCCTAAAAACACGAAACACACATTCTCAACCTCCTGCTGTTACCACAGGGATTTCTCAAAAGCACATCGAATGCAACCTGTTAAATGAAGTACCTGCTATTCTCCACCAAACTACTTTCCCCTCTGGGGACATGTCATTCCTACTTTCTCTGTCCTCCAAGCTGAAACTGTGGGTCGGCTTCCCTTTTGACCACACTTTCACAGTAAACTATTCACTGGTTACTGCCCTGCCTGTCAGTGTATGTTTTGAATCCTTTACATACTATGTAATCCTACGATCCGTTTTGTGGCCAGCATCAAATACCGACTGAGCACTTGCTAAGTGGTAGTCTGGACAAGAGATGACTGACAGTCACTGCCTCCTCAGAGGGCACAGCTTAACGGGCGAGAGGGCCACATAAGATACCACGTTACATGGAAATGCACAGGGACAACATCTCCAAGGAAAAGCTGCAGATGCGAGAAGGGACTCGCAGCACAGTACATGAACTTCTCTCTACTACCGTCACCTTCTATCATGCATTGTTGCGCTTTAATCGGTGCATTACTTGGTTCGGCGGTATTGTCGGCAACTGCAAGGAATCCGGAGACTGGGTAAGTGTGCAGCTGGGCGAGCAGCATGTCATTCCCCATCCTGCCGCGCCGCGCAGAGCCCACTGATGGCCGCGGGTGCAGCAGGCGGCAAGTCTGCAGAAAGAGAACTCAAGGAGGGCAGAGGTGGTCAGAACGCACTTCACACCCAGCTCAGCAGCAGGCAGCGGTTGGGCGCTAGAGGGTCCCCTTCATCAGGACACCGTCTGGCGGACAGGGCCTGTTTCCGTGCCCCCACCCCAGCTAGGTCCTTCGAACGCTCACCTACGCCGCGCTCTGAGGACCCTCAAACAGCGGTGAGTCTGCCCAGGACTGCCCACGGGCCTCTCCCAGTCCGCTGCTTCTGTCTGAGCTCTCGCGACGCGCACTGGGTCTCCGAGCAGCCGGCCCGCACGACCCCTTCCGGGAGTGGCTGAAGCCCGGCGGAGGGGCGACCGGCGAATCACGCACTCGCAAGCGAAGCTACCCCGACACGCGCCGACCGGCGCAGGAGTGACGCCGCGAGGCCGAGGGGCCTTAGCCTGCCTGCTTCGTCGCCCCGCAAATATTTGTGAGGAGCGGTGCTGGCCGCTGCCCGCTATCCCTACATCCTACTGACTCGCCTATTGTGTTTGAGACCCGCTTTGACCTCAGACCCCAAAGGTCAGTAAGTGGCACTGGTGGGTGGAGCCTTCGGAGCCTGGGAAGCAGCGCGCGTGCGCACAGCGCATGTCCCGTGATACACGCCGGAAAGACACCTTCCTCCGTGGCAAGCGGGTGGAAGAGTACAGGTCCCCAGGGGGCGGGGTTTGCAGCACCTGAGGTCGTCATGGCTACCGAGCCCGAGACCCCTGAGGACGCCTTGGCTGTGGAGCCCGCGGTGCCGTCGCTTGTGTTTCATTACTTCACTTGCTGGTACAAAGCGGGTAAGTGGAGAATGATGTCAGTCTCCTCTGGGCCCAATTTGTCTGACAGTATAGGGACTATGATGACTGATCATAAGCCACAGGCGCCCTCCCCACGTGAGAAGGAACTGGATCTCTCTGTTCCCCTGTAGGCCAAGGGAATGGCATTTGCAAAGACGTGGAAAACAGCAGGGTGCCTGCTGGGTAGGGCGAGCGCAGTGCGAGTTCACGAGGGTGGGTTGCTTGCGGGAAGATGGTAGACTAAGGTGAGATCCCCGAGGGAGGCAGGAGCTGGATTGCAATCTGCATGAGTGCCTAAAGGGATTTGAGGGGCTCTGTCCTCCAAGAAGATGCGATACATAAACTGATTTACATGGTAGCGGTCTAAACTAAGGTAGAGGCATAGGGATGGAGAGAAGAGGGTGGGTTAGAGTAGAGGCATTTAGAAAGCAGCATCTAACAGTTTTACTTAAAGGAAGTCGCTGGTATTACACATTTGCCACT
>NC_041234.1:38873116-38874490 GCF_002837175.3 Physeter macrocephalus | reverse complement strand
AACAACAACAAAAAGAATACATTACTAATCACTTTTTTTCTAATAGAAGTAATGATTGTACTCAAAGTGAGGATTAAAAAAGGTGGAGCAAAGAGTTAATCATCATTTTAACATTGAATGAATGATTCCATCTGGACCAGATATCTTTAAATGCTTGATGGTAAGCCTTTAGGTATATCTTTTTGAGTAATGAAGGGATACGTGATGTATGTGTCCAGCCTTCATAATTAACTACCTCTCTGAACCAAAGAAAGTACTAGACAGTGGTAGTAAATATTGACTCAACAGCCATCAGACTCATTCTCAATGCATTAACTCAATGCAGTTAAAAGCATTTCCTATCAAATCAGTACCAACTGTAGCAGACTTCAGAACAAAGTCTCTGGGAAATTTAAGCAGGTATGTTCCTATATTCCTCTACTTAAATCCTCTATTATCATAATAATGATAGAGCCAGCCAGTCTTAGAACCCAGTAATGTATGCTCAGCATACTTCCCTGGCAGTTAGAGATGAATTTAAGACTATTTAAACTCTAAAGAAATTCTCAGGCCAAAAAAATGAGGTATTTCAGAAGGTAAATTATCTGTCATATTATCTTCTGGGCCACCATCCCTATCATCTCCAGGATGAAGGATGGGGAAGCTGGGCCTTTGAAAGAACAACTCTAATACCAATAAAACAAGATATTTTGTCCTTTCTAATTGTGTTAAGCCAGTATTTCGAATTCTATAAAATGTAGGTGATCAATACTTCTTTATCGTATATTTTCACATGTGAACTTAAAAGTAAAAAAAGTCCTGAGGTAGTGAAAAAAACAAATCAATCTGAGAAAATATACAGTATTTGCTTCGTATCTTTTCCCATTCCTAAATCATTGCCAATTTAATACACATCTAGCTACACCCTCTACCTCCACGTAGTGTTTAGTTATAGACAATGTTACCTCTGCCCTCTACAACTCTAGGCAGGATGGACATTTTATTGTTAAAGGAGGGTATCACACCAAGAACAACTCAATACCATACTAAACTATCCTGAGAAACCCCCTGGATAGGAAAGTTTCAGTTGGTGATTTAGGTCCTTCATTTACTGAGTTCATACTAAGAGTTTCTGCTAGTTACCCTCAGTGTTCTGGAAGACCATTGTTTATACTCCCCTTTGTAGCCCTGAGGGCCCCTAATAACCTGCCTTACGATTATTGATTTTTCCTCACTCAAGAAGCAAGTGGACTTTAAAAAGCATGGACCATTCTTAAATGTCTACCAATTGCAAGTAAAACAGTTAGTGCTTGTGATGTTCCTGTGATACATCTTTGTCCGAAATAGTAACACTGTTGTTACTTCTGAGGAACAGAGAGGGACCTGCATATGGAA
>NC_041234.1:38871194-38872280 GCF_002837175.3 Physeter macrocephalus | reverse complement strand
CTACCTATTATCACATTTGTCTTAGTCTGCTTTTTCCCCTAGAGCCTAGGGTGGTGCCTAGCCCATAGAGGCATTTAGTATATAAATATTTGAATAAATGAATGTTTTTTCTGTACTTCAGTAATTTTTATTTAAAATGCTAATTTCAGGAATATATCCGATTGTAACTCTGAGGTCTGCCTCACAAAGAAAAGTGAAAATGTATGTCAATTAATTTTTTCTTCCCTTTTTTTATCAGGGGCACAGTTTCTAACGGAACCTGCACCTCTGTGTAAGATTTACTGCTCTGATGGAGAAGAATACACAATGTCTAGGTGAGTTACTTTTTAACCACAATTTTGGGGAAACAAAGAAGGTAATATTTTTCTTCAAAGCAATTTTTTCTTTAAATAGCTGTGTTAGAGGACAGTTGATGGAAGTGAATGAAAGCATTCTCCATAAGCCATCTATTCTTCAAGAGAAGGTAAAAGGGTCTGGGGAAGTAAGATCCCATCTACATACTTTTTATCTGATTTTTTACCGTTTGACAGTATTAAGAATTCTATTTCCCTTGTAGCCATCCACCGAAGGCTACACTGCAGTTGTGTTGCCCAAGTTTGAAGAAAGTAAAAGCATAACAGAAGGGTTACTGACACAAAAACAGTATGAAGAAGTCGTGGTGAAACGCATCAATGCCACAACAGCTACCTCATGAGGATTATGATCGAGTAAAAACAACAGGGCATTCTTATCCTTACCTGGCCTATGAGTCAGTGCACTAAGGAAGAACCAGAGGAGCTGAAGCGTCCTTCAATTCACACTGGGCTATCTGCAGGGAGGCCTGATCTTAAAACCTGACCTAGTTTTCCTTCTTTGTCTTGCATAACAAGCCTTGATTCCATTTTGTCTTAGATCTCCCAGATCTGCCTGCCCATGTACTCACTCTGTTCTTCTTTTGCTTTTCTCTTTCTAACAACTGGCAAGTGAGAGGCGTTTTTCTGATTAAAAACCAACAAACAAAGCACTTTGAGGAAAATTTGAAAAGACAGAAAAGTAAAAATAATTTACCCATCATCCTGTAACCCGTTAGTAAATACTAGGTTTTGA
>NC_041234.1:38868762-38870603 GCF_002837175.3 Physeter macrocephalus | reverse complement strand
CACTAGACATGATACAGGTAGTAACTAGAGAAACATCTACTCTGATAGTGCTGTGAGCTGAAAGTGTAAGCACAAACCAGCAAATCCCCATTTCAGGTAGCACAAATGGTCCCCAAAGGTGTCATAAAACAAAAATACTAAAGATAGGGGCTTCCCTGGTGGCGCAGTGGTTGAGAGTCCGCCTGCCAATGCAGGGGACACGGGTTCGTGCCCCGGTCCGGGAAGATCCCACATGCTGCGGAGCGACTGGGCCCATAAGCCATGGCCACTGAGCCTGTGCCTCCGGAGCCTGTGCTCCACAAAGGGAGAGGCCACAACAGTGAGAGGCCCGCATACCACAAAATAACAAAACAAAAACAAAAACAAAAATACTAAAGATAGTAAAATAATTAGATATCTATTTTCCATATAGCATTACCTCACATCATTCTCCCATTATTTCCATTGTAATTTAAAAGAATATTTTGGTTTCAGGGAATAAAAATCATGTTTGATGATTTTTATAAAGAAATATTTTATAAAGGTCATAACCAAGCAGAGTGCATCCCATTTTCTCTCCAAGGCCCACAGTAAGTTCCAGTTTCCTTCAATAAAATATTGACTAGCTAATTGGTAGCTCTGTGGTTCTTCAGGATCTTGTGAATATTGACTGTGATGGCTGACCCAGAGAATGATCATCAGACGAGCTTATAGAAATACTGCCGTTTGGCAACTGACACGTCCCGTTCGATTTCAAAATACATTTCAAAGCATCGGGATACAAGCCCCCAAATACCAAGTTAACTATACTACATCATAAGGACAGAACTTATAACCAGATCCTTCAATCAAAACCCACCCCACAAAAACAAATGCTTTAAACCCAAAAATTAAAAAGACTAAAGTCGTTTATTTAATGAATATTCCAAAGGCACATAGTTATACTTACCCAGAAATTATTTTGAACAGCTTAGTTCAATTATTCTCTGTCTTCTATCTTCTGTTCCATCAGTTACTACTGAGAAGTACAAAAACCGCTTTTCAAGCCCGTAAGATAGTATTTGGATTCCAGCTAATATCCAGGGCAGACAGGCCAGCTATGCTAGAAGAAGAACTGAAACCATCTCCTAGTGAGTTCCTCCAGGATTCCGTGGAGTCAGCTCCATGACCGTGTTTTTCGGTGGGGGAGGGACATGCATCACAACAGATTTCCTGTGCTCTGTGAAACCCTTACTAGAGAACAGATGTGTGCTCCTGGCATGGATGATCTGTGACAGAGGGGCAGCAGAGGCCCAGTCATACTCAGTGGACAGAGGGATTGAAGAAGAGTCCACAGGTTTAAGGAAAACCCTGCATCACCCAGACTACTGTGTCTCTTCTGCTGCAAATCAGTGTCCCAGATGATAAGCTGAAAGTTAAAAAACATAGGAAGTTAGGGTCAAACGTGCCAAAGGTGAGCATATTTTCAAAATAGCTTCTTTGGATTAAATTGTCTTGAAGGCAGTAAGGATATTTGTTTTGCCTTTTAAAGAACACTATTCATGGCAATGTCCCATTTAAAATCACACTGCAACTAGAAATAGAGCAACTACCATGGCATTTATAGTTGTCAGAAAGCTTCACAATCGTTTTCATGATCAGAAAATAAAGCAAGATTTCAGTTTGTTTTCTTTACAAAATTGTTATATTTCTGAAATATACAGGATCGTTTGCTTTCTAAAAATGTCAGCTTGGCCACATGGTGTTCCAGAGACCTGACCACAAGAGATTCTAAAGTTTTACCGTCCACAGAATCTTTATTTGTAACTGAGATCCATAGGTTGTTTTCCATTTGAAGCTGGAAAGAATTAAGACAATTGCTT
>NC_041234.1:38867625-38868262 GCF_002837175.3 Physeter macrocephalus | reverse complement strand
AAGGCATAATAAAAACATTAGCTTCTGCCTCCGTTTTTTAAAAAGTCTAAATATACGCTACACTTTGATTACAGGTGACAATCCTCTGCAACTTACCTCTGGATGTCTGGAGGATCTGAACAAAGCTGAATCCATGGAACAAACTAAATAACTGGGGCTTCTAGCTTCCTGCAACATGAATTTGGGAAGAGCCCAAATTTGGGGGAAGAATTATAAACTCTTCTCTGGAACTTGACAGAATCTTTCCCCCAAATTAAGCATTCATCACTCCCAGGAGTATCTCCTTTGCCTATACACAGCATTTCCCCCATAAATTTGCCCTTGACTTTGCCTTCAATTTGGAAGGTCTGCTCCCACCTGCTGCTTCTCCAAATGAATAAAATTCCATCTTGCTTAGAGTAGAGAGAGAGTAATTGATAGTATTTTGTATTCACACAAATTCTGTCGTGCTGTTTCAATACAGTATTTCAAGGAAAGTGGACATCCATGCAAAGTCACACCATTATAAACAAGCACATTTACTTCTATTTCCAACCCATCAGCATAGGTCCGTTTACTATTATCCATAGCAAGAGCACTATAATATATTAAAATGTCATATAAGTTACCATGTTCATTAATCCACACCAAAGAGTAG
>NC_041234.1:38865069-38866777 GCF_002837175.3 Physeter macrocephalus | reverse complement strand
GCACTAAGTAAAAGAACAGTAATTTTTACAAAATGATGCTATATGGGTTAAAGCTTAAAGTCTTGCTTAATGATTAAAATTACATGCAAAATGAAATAGAATTGGTGTCTGCTGAGGTCTGCTGTACAGAGCGGCTCCCCGTCATGCTAAGGTAGATGGTCTTATTCTTCCCACTTCCCAACAGCCAGGCCTCAAGGAGTGAGGAGTGGAAGGAAAGCAGCCTCCTCTGCCAGAGCCCTCCTAACTGGGGTCAGAGTCACTCTACAAGGCTCAGTTTCCACTGGGTTCTTTTGTTGATCTTTGGTGGTATAAAAAGCACAGCCTGTGAAAGGAAAGAGAACATTTGACAGGCACACTCCTTCATTTTTGTGGGAGCTGAGGCAGTAACTCTAAACTAAAACTAGGCGACTGGGCTTTGCACCCACAAGACGATCATCAGAACCAGAGTTAATGTTTCTGTCACCCTAACAACCTCCTGGTGAGAGCAAACACAGCCTGGAGGCCCTGCCCCAAGAAGAGGAATTCCACTTCAACTTTAGGCATGTGGGAGGGGTGAAGAAAAACATGCCCACTGAGTGATTCAACGTGGAAGAATGTTCTGTGTTTCAAATGGGAGGGGGGGTGGTTTTGGTGCTTACGAGGCTGTATACATGTATTAAATTTCACCAAACTATACACCAAAGAGCTGTACATTTCACTGTCTGGAAAATTTACCTCAATTATACGAGTGGCGTGTATTCAGTAAGTAAAGTTAATGGACAAAAAATACTTATAATAAAAATTTCTACAAACACACTGATCGATAAAAATGTCCTTAGTTTAAAAATAAATAAATAACTGGAAGAGGTGGGTGACGCTTGGTGGAAATTTGTCGCTGTTAGATAACACCCCCAGGCCCTCTTTCAGTTAGATTTATGGAGTCTCTTACTTAAGTAGAAATCATACACAGGAAGTAGAGACATGAGAAAAGATGTATATAGAGAGACGTTCTTTCTCAGTATTATTCATGGTACACTTATATATATGACCCATACAGACATGAAAAATTCTTTTACGAGAATATTTTAAAATGTGAGAAAAATGCTCCAGATAAAATGTTTTAAAAACATGATTTTCTTTATACGTATACACATGTATGACTACAAATGATCAAATCTTAATTTTCTTTGCCATCCTTTTCTCTACAATCCAGATTTTCTCTACTAATCATAACAGTATTATAATTTCACATACAATTACTACTCACTACACTCCCAAACAAAAATCCATTGTATATAGACAAAAAGACCACAAGAAGTTTTGCTTATTTAACAATATTGGAAAAGGCTACTTTAATTCATGTTCAACAAGCCCCATAATTTCATGTTAAATAGTAACTAAACTTTCAATGACACCTTATCTGTTTTTAAAAAAGAAACAGGTTCTGAAAATAGTGTATCTTATTTTTAACAATTAGGCATAAGTACAGTTATATTTGATTCTTAGACTTAACTAAGTATAAATACCAAGTATTGACTTATTGGCAGGAAAGAAATTATTCTGACAAACTGTATGACAGCAGGACATGACATCTTTCACATTTCCATATTTGAATTTCACAGCACAGAGGGAGGCATTTCAAAAAAATATCTTCAGGGTTTTATCAGTTTTTCCAAAGACTTCTCTTAATCCTTTGATAGTGAAATCATACTCATTTTTTGTTAACATC
>NC_041234.1:38863711-38864686 GCF_002837175.3 Physeter macrocephalus | reverse complement strand
TTTTTTTTTTAGATTCCATATATATGTGTTAGCATACGGTATTTGTTTTTCTCCTTCTGACTTACTTCACTCTGTATGACAGACTCCAGGTCCATCCACCTCACTACAAATAACTCAGTTTCATTTATTTTTATGTCTGAGTAATATTCCATTGTATATATGTGCCACATCTTCTTTATCCATTCTTCTGTTGATGGAGACTTAGGTTGCTTCCATGTCCTGGCTATTGTAAATAGAGCTGCAGTGAACATTTTGGTACATGACTCTTTTTGAATTATGGTTTTCTCAGGGTTTATGCCCAGTATGGGATTGTTGGGTCGTATGGCAAGTTCTATTTGTAGTTTTTTAAGGAAACTCCATACTGTTCTCTATAGTGGCTGTATCAGTTTACATTCCCACCAGCAGTGCAAGAGTGTTCCATTTTCTCCACACCCTCTCTAGCATTTATTTTTTCTAGATATTTTGATGATTGCCACTCTGACCGGTGTGAGAGGATATCTCATTGTAGTCTTGATTTGCATTTCTCTAATGATTAATGATGTTGAACATTCTTTCATGTGTTTGTTTGCAATCTGTATATCTTCTTTGGAGAAATGTCTATTTAGGTCTTCTGCCCATTTTTGCATTGGGTTGCTTGTTTTTTTGTTATTGAGCTGCAGGTGTTGCTTATAAATTTTGGAGATTAATCCTTTGTCTGTTGCTTCATTTGCAACTATTTTCTCCCATTCTGAGGGTTGTCTTTTGGTCTTGTTTATGGTATCCTTTGCTGTGCAAAAGCTTTTAAGTTTCATTAGGTCCCATTTGTTTATTTTTGTTTTTATTTCCATTTCTCTAGGAGATGGGTCAAAAAGGATCTTGCTGTGATTTATGTCATAGAGTGTTCTGCCTATGTTTTCCTCTAAGAGTTTGATAGTGTCTGGCCTTACATGTAGGTCTTTAACCCATTGTGAATTTATTTTTGTGTATGGTGTTAGG
>NC_041234.1:38861710-38862428 GCF_002837175.3 Physeter macrocephalus | reverse complement strand
AGTAATCTCTAATAATCTTTTGTATTTCTGCAGTGTCCATTGTTACTTCTCCTTTTTCATTTCTAATTCTATTGATTTGAATCTTCTCCTTTTTCTTCTGGATGATTGTGGCTAATGGTTTATCAATTTTGTTTATGTTCTCAAAGAACCAGGTTTTAGTCTTATTGATCTTTGTTATCGTTTCCTTCATTTCTTTTTCATTTATTTCTGATCTGATCTTTATAATTTCTTTCCTTCTGCTAAATTTGGGGTTTTTTTGTTCTTCTTTCTCTAATTGCTTTAGGTGCATGCAAAGTTAGGTTGTTTATTTGAGAAGTTTCCTGTTTCTTAAGGTAGGATTGTATTGCTATAAACTTCCTTCTTAGAACTTCTTTTGTTGCATCCCATAGGTTTTAGGTCGTCGTGTCTCCATTGCCATTTGTTTCTAACTATTTTTTGATTTCCTGTTTGATTTCATCAGTCATCACTTCGTTATTAAGTAGTGTACTGTTTAGCCTCCATGTGTTGGTATTTTTTACAGATCTTTTCCTGTAAATGATATCTAGTCTCATAGCGTTGTGGTCGGAAAAGATGTTTGATACGATTTCAATTTTCTTAATTTTACCAAGGCTAGCTTTGTGACCCAAGATATGATCTATCCTGGAGAATGTTCCATGAACACTTGAGAAAAATGTGTATTCTGTTGTTTTTGGATTGAATGTCCTATAAATATCAATTA
>NC_041234.1:38854680-38861425 GCF_002837175.3 Physeter macrocephalus | reverse complement strand
AGCTGGTTTGGTGGTGCTGTACTCTCTCAGCTTTTGCTTGTCTGTAAAGGTTTTAATTTCTCCATCAAATCTGAATGAGATCCTTGCTGTGTAGAGTAATCTTGTTGTAGGTTTTTCTCCTTCTTCACTTTAAATATGTCCTCCCAATTCCTTCTGGCTTGCAGAGTTTCTGCTGAAAGATCAGCTGTTAACCTTATTGGGATTCACTTGTGTGTTATTTGTTGTTTTTCCCTTGCTGCTTTTAATATGCTTTCTTTGTATTTAATTTTTGATAGTTTCATTAATATGTGTCTTGGTGTGTTTCTCCTTGGATATATCCTGTAATGGACTCTCTGGTCTTTCTGGACTTGATTGACTATTTCCTTTTCCATAATAGGGAAGTTTTCAACTATAATCTCTTCAGATATTTTCGCAGTCCCTTTCTTTTTCTCTTCTTCTTCTGGGACCCCTATAATTCAAATGTTGTTGTGTTTAATGTTTTCCCAGAGGGCTCTGAGACTGTCCTCAGTTCTTTTCATTCTTTTTTCTTTGTTCTGCTCCGCTGTAGTTATTTCCACTATTTTATCTTCCAGGTCACTTATCCGTTCTTCTGCCTCAGTTATTCTGCTATTGATCCCATCCAGAGTATTTTTAATTTCATTTATTGTGTTGCTCATCGTTGCTTGCTTCCTCTTTATTTCTTCTAGGTCCTTGTTAAAGGTTTCTTGCATTTTGTCTATTCTATTTCCAAGATTTTGGATCATCTTTACTATCATTATTCTCATTTCTTTTTCAGGTAGACTGCCTATTTCCTCTTCATTTGTTAGGTCTGGTGGGTTTTTACCTTGATCCTTTATCTGCTGCGTGTGTTTCTGTCTTTTCATTTTGCTTACTGTGTTTGGAGTCTCCTTTTTGCAGTCTGCAGGTTCGTAGTTCCCGTTGTTTTTGGTGTCTCTCCCCAGTGGCTAATATTGGTTCAGTGGGTTGAGTAGGTTTCCTGGTTGCGGGGACTAGTGCCTGTGTTCTGGTGGATGAGGATGGATCTTGTCTTTCTGGTTGGCAGGTCCACGTCTGGTGGTGTGTTTTGGCGTGTCGGTAGCCTTAGTATGATTTTAGGCAGCCTCTGTGCTAATGGATGGGCCTGTAGTTCTGTCTTGCTAGTTGTTGGACATAGGGTGTCCAGCACTGTAGCTTGCTGGTTGTTGAGTGAAGCTGGGTCTTGGTGTTGAGATGGAGATCTCTGGGAGATTTTCGCCATTTGATATTACATGGAGCTGGGAGGTCTCTTGTGGACCATTGTCCTGAAGTTTGTTCTCCCACATCAGAGGTACAGCCCTGACGCCTGGCTGGAGCACCAAAAGCCTTTTATCCACATGGCTCAGAATAAAAGGGAGAAAAAATAGAAAAGAAAGAAAGGAAGGAAGGAAGGAAGGAAGGAAGAAAGGAAGGTAGGAAGGCAGAAAGGTAGAAAGGAAGGAAGGAAGGAAGAAAGCAAGAAAGGAAGGAAGCAAGGAAGGAAGAAAGGGCAGAAAGGAAGAAAGGAAGGAAGGAAGGAAGAAAGCAAGAAAGGAAGGAAGCAAGGAAGGAAGAAAGGAAGGAAGGGAGGAAGGAAGAGAGGAAGGAAGGGAGGAAGAGAGGGAGGAAGGAAGGATGGAAGAAAGGAAGGAAGGAAGGAAGAAAGAAGATAAAGTAGGATAAAATAAATTTATTAAAATAAAAAATAATTATTAAGAAGAAAAATTTTAAAAAGAAAAAAAAATAATTCGGTCAGAACCCTAGGACAAACAGGGAAAGCAAAGCTATACAGACAAAATCTCACATAGCACACACATACACACTCACAAAAAGAGAAAAAGGGGAAAATAATAATATATCTTGCTCCCAAAGTCCACCTCCTCAACTTGGGATGATTCGCTGTCTATTCAAATATTCCACAGATGCAGGGCACTTCAAGTTGATTGTGGAGCTTTAATCTGCTGCTTCTGAGGCTGCTGGGAGAGACCTCCCCCTCTCCTCTTTGTTCACACAGCTCTTGGGGTTCAGCTTTGAACTTGGCCCCGTCTCTGCATGTAGGTCGCCCGAGGGCGTCTGCTTTTTACTCAGACAGGACGGGGTTAAAGGAGTAGCTGATTCAGGGGCTCTGACTCAGGCCGGGGAGAGGGAGGGGCACGGATGCGGGACGAGCCCGCGGCTACAGAGACCAGCGTGACGCTGCACTAGCCCGAGGCGCGCAGCGCGTTCTCCCGGGGAAGTTGTGCCTGGATCCCGGGACCCTGGCAGTGACGGGCTGCACAGGCTGCCGGGAGGGGAGGTGTGGGGTGACCTGTGCTCACACACAGGCCTCTTGGTGGCACCAGCAGCAGCCCTAGCGTCCCATGCCCGTCTCTGGTGTCCGCGCCGACAGCCATGGCTCGCGCCCGTTTCTGGAGCTCCTTTACGCGGCGCGCTTAATCCCCTCTCCTCTCGCACCAGGAAGCAGAGGCAAGAAAAAGTCTCTTCTCTCTTCAGCAGCTCCGCTCCTGTTTCTGGAGCTGCCGTAAGCGGCGCACTTAAACCCCTGTCCTGGCGCACCAGGAAACAGAGGCAAGAAAAAGTCTCCTGTCTCTTCGGCAGCTCGGCGCCCGTCTCTGGAGCTCGTTTAAGCGGCACACTTAATCCCCTGTCCGGGCGCCCCAGGAAGCAAAGAGGGAAAAAATCGTCTCTTGCCTCTTTGGCTTTGCTTTCTACCCACCCTGTCAGTATACCTGTTTTTTCCCAATTTTTCTGTTTTCCCTTAAGACGATGGTTTACCAGCCTCATCTAATTGCTTCTTTCTGAGACTCATGTGTTAGTTTTCACTTTATCCAGTTTTGCAGTTTTCCTGTGCAATTTTATAACTTTTCTTCAGGCTATTGTTTAAGGTTGTCTTAACAATTTATATAATGTCTTTATCATTTATATGCAGTTACTCATATATCTTTATAATTTATATATTTTAGATTTTCTAGTGCATTATAGTTTTAAAATATTTCACACTTACCAGTGCCTTATAGTTTGTAAAGTGGTTTCTGCTTCATAATTTCATTTGAACTTTATCTGAGAATAAGAATATTTTGTTCATGCCTCATACTATTAAGGGGCAGAACTTAATTCTTCTTAGTAGTTGTCAATGTGATATTCCCTAATCTTCTGATGAGAGGGGTAGCACAAATATTATTATGATTATTTTATAGACTCAGAATGGAAACTTAACTGACATGCCTCATCAAAAACAACTGAATTCCTGCCAGAGTTGAAATTAGAATAAAAAGTGAGAATTTCCTGATTTTTAGTCAGATCTTTTTTCCATTGTGAAACAAAGCCCTTTTAGTTAAGACATATTATCAGATCTTATATCATTAACTTATGAAGCAAAATTAAAAAGTTTAAAAAGGAAAAATAAAACTTAAATATAACTTGTCAGTTTTAAGTTTCTTACATTATAAAATGAACATATATGATGTTTACCTGAAATTTTTTGAAGTGCCTTAAGAAGTAATACTTAAATAGTAAAGTTGCTTTAAGAATACTCAAAATATTGTTAGTCTAGTCAATATGATTCTTCCAAACTTGGGATATGTTAATGCATGAAATGTCTAAAACTTTAATATAAAATCAATTTCCAGGCAATACTTTTTTCTTACCTCATTAATAATTCATTTTATTTCAAGGAAGAGAGGCCACTAAAAACTTCGCAGGATTTAATTCATCAACTAGAGGTAGATTTTATTTCCATGTCATGCTAATACTGTAGCATAAAAGTTGGGCTAATTGCTGGTAATAGCTAGTTTTCTAAATGATTTACTGTAATTGTGTGTTTATCTGTGCACACAACACATGTATACTACAGATGATGGTAGAAAAGTAGAGGACTTGCAGTAGCATTTTTTGGAGCTTTTTGGGTTATTTTCTTATCGGAAAAAAAACTTAAATATTATAGGGATAAAGTAGAATGGGCTTTGATAGTTAGTAGATGCAACATTAAGATAAAGGTTTTCTCAATTAGGTGCAAATATCCTATCAGCAAATGAGTATCTCTTATACTGCCCTGAATGCGAGGAAAGGTTTTTGGCTTCTTCATTATTGAATTGGATGAATGATATTGATTAAATGAGATAACACATAAGGAAGCATCTGTCATAGGGATGAGACCATTACAGGTTCTCAGTACATGTTACTTTCCTTCTCTTCTTCCATATTCCTGATGATTTAGGGCATCCAGGGAGAGACACATGTACTGACATTCACCCTTCTGCCCTACGTGTCTCATGAAACTCCACATAGGCCTAGCTCTAATTCTCCTCACTTACCTGGAGGTTCAGATTGATAAGTGGATTACAAGAGTCCCTTCTTACTTCCCCTGACTCTCATGTTAGTCTGTTTGCCTCTCTAGAACCAAGGGCATTCTTGCATTTGAAATTTGAATTTTGTATCACTTTATCAACTTTATGTATTTTTCTTTGGCATTCCCATGTGCTTTCACCTGAGCCACTTCAGGAAAGGGATTTCAGCTTGAGAGGATGATTGTCAACAGAGTCAGAAGAATTATAGAAAATACTTCATGTGGAATTTTCTGTAAAGTTGACTATAAGTGAGTTTTTCTCTTTTTAAAAATTTGGAATAGGGGCTTCTCTGGTGGTGCAGCGGTTAAGAATCCGCCTGCCAATGCAGGGCACATGGGTTCGAGCCCTGGTCCGGGAAGGTCCCACATGCCGCGGAGCAACTAAGCCCGTGCACCGCAACTGCTGAGCCTGCACTCTAGAGCCCGCGAGCCACAACTACTGAGCCCGTGTGCCACAACTACTGAAGCCCGTGCACCTAGAGATGGGTTCCGCTACAGGAGAAGCCACCGCAATGAGAAGCCCACATTGTTTTCCCTTTTAAACGATAGGGAAGGATGCGAAGGACTATTTGACCTTGAGATCAGGTTATCCAATTATAGCAAGGCTGTTGGAAAGGGAATTAAAGTTAACCCTGAAATTATTGCCTCCTTCTTCATAATATGTTTTATCTAATTTATTACCAAGATCTATTATTTTTCCTTCACAAATCACTCTCAGATTTGCCCTGTTCTTTTTTTTTTTTTTTTTTTTTTTTTTTTTTGGGTACGGGGGCCTCCCACCTCTGGGGCCTCTCCCCTTGCGGAGCACCCCTGCCCTGTTCTTTTCATTCTTCCCGCTGCCACCTAAAGCTCAGTCTTCACTTCCCTGGTATCTCTCACCCTAAAACATTCTGTGTACCATTTAAAAATAATCATCCCGAATATTCTAAAGCATTTTCCAGTATTCTTTCCCATCATCCTCTTCTCCTCACTAAACTGTACAATGTATGGTGAATAGTGAAAAAATAATCCCCTCAAATGGCTGGTTGAAGAATGTGTATAGGTGACACATTCTATCTTGCTGAGCTGGAAGCAGGAATGTTCGAATTTCATTGGATTTGTATAACTTCCTTATTTACATTTCAGCTGAAAGATGATGATAAGCTTATGCTTCTCCTGGAAATGAACAAGCTTGCTCTTCTATGCCACCAGCTCCAGACACTAACTAAGACACCTTTGCAGAATCAAGTGTTTCTAAAGGTAATAGGGGGGGTGCGACATTCAGGAAAGCACTTGAGAAACTTTCACACTTCTTTTTTTTTATTATTAGGTTAGCTTCCAGCCCCTTTTTCTTCAAAGAAAGCGTTAATGCCCACAGAAGAACAATTTATTTCCATTTTTCCTGCCTTGACAGCAAGAACCATTTATCATCTGCAGTTACAACTGACCCCAGGAAGCAGTAGGTTCACCAAGTAAATTAGCTTTGGGGACATGATTAATACCATAGCACGGAGCAGCTACCCTTAAATCCCAACATCATCACCTGACTAACTAGGGCACAGACCCCTCAGAGTGAAGAGCTTCTATTGTTTGTTTTAGGGAGTCTGAGTGCAAAAATGTAGAGTGCAAGGAATTGCAAAGAAGGGGGTTCACTGCCACTATTTGGTGCACTTGGAGAAGCCCCTAAGCCGTCTGAAAGAGAACAGGTTGATTTTCCATCCATTCTTCCTGGGGTTCCATGAAATTGGCATAAGACTTGCGCAACAGTCCCTGCTTCTGAGTTCTGGGACTTTAGGTCATCAAGTCAGCTCAGATTCCTTACACTACATACCCTTTGAGATCCCTTAGAAGAAATTTTTACCATTTTCAAACTAAATAAACGATAAAGTCTTTTGAAGGCCCCCTTCTAAGAATTTGATTTGCTTGCTTTCTGTCACTATAGTTTGATCAGAGTATTACAAAGACAAGAGGCATAATAGCTATTTTCATCCAACTTCTATCATTTTGCTATAAACTGCTGCAGAAGGTAAGATCATTTCTCTATCTTAAACTCACATTTAACAAATTAGTCTGAAGGAAAATGCAGAAGAAAATAGATACTATTTAATTTTGCAATTTTTATTTTAAGAGTAAAGCAGAAAGCAATTGTCTTAATTCTTTCCAGCTTCAAATGGAAAACAACCTATGGATCTCAGTTACAAATAAAGATTCTGTGGACGGTAAAACTTTAGAATCTCTTGTGGTCAGGTCTCTGGAACACCATGTGGCCAAGCTGACATTTTTAGAAAGCAAACGATCCTGTATATTTCAGAAATATAACAATTTTGTAAAGAAAACAAACTGAAATCTTGCTTTATTTTCTGATCATGAAAACGATTGTGAAGCTTTCTGACAACTATAAATGCCATGGTAGTTGCTCTATTTCTA
>NC_041234.1:38852884-38854387 GCF_002837175.3 Physeter macrocephalus | reverse complement strand
ATTTCATTCTTTTTTATGGCTGAGTAGTATTCCACTGTGTATATATATATATATATATATATATATATATATATATATATATATATGACATATTCTTTACCCATTCTTCTGTCAGTAGACATTTAGGTTGCTTCTGTGTTTTGGCTGTTGTAAATAGTGCTGCTCTGAACATTGGGGTGCATGTATCTTTTTGAATTAGAGTTTTCATCTTTTCTGGATATATGCCCAGGACTGGAATTGCTGGATCATATGGCAGCTCTATTTTTAGTTTTTTAAGGAACCTCCATACTGTTTTCCATAGTGGCTGCACCAAATTATTGATATATTCCCACTGACAGTGTAGGAATATATCACACCCTCTCCAGCATTTGTTATTTGTGGACTCTTTGATGGTAGCCATTCTGACAGGTGTGAGGTGATACCTCATTGTAGTTTTGATTTGCATTTCTATACTCATTGGTGGTGTTGAGCATCTTTTCATGTGCCTGTTGGCCAGCTGTATGTCTTCTTTGGAGAAATGTCTTCTGCCTTTTTTTTTTTTTTTGTGGTACACGGGCCTCTCACTGTTGTGGTCTCTCCCGTTGCGGAGCACAGGCTCCAGAGGCACAGGCTCAGTGGCCATGGCTCACGGGCCCAGCCGCTCCGCAGCATGTGGGATCTTCCCGGACCGGGGCACGAACCCGTGTCCCCTGCATTGGCAGGCGGACTCTCAACCACTGCGCCACCAGGGAAGCCCCTATCTTTAGTATTTTTGTGTTATGACACCTTTGGGGACCATTTGTGCTACCTGAAATGGGGATTTGCTGGTTTGTGCTTACACTTTCAGCTCACAGCACTATCAGAGTAGATGTTTCTCTAGTTACTACCTGTATCATGTCTAGTGCGTATACTTAGGGGAGAGTTAGGGTTAAAAGAATTTTCCTTCTTTGTCAAAGATAATTTAAAAATTTTATTGACAAAATATTTTACATACCTCAAATGAGAATATTCTCTTATTTAAATGCAAGTAGGGGTGGGGGAGGGATAAGTTTTGACTTGAACAGCAAAGGATGATGGAGAACCAAAAGAATTTAAACTGAAGGATAATGGTCTTATTTAAAAACAGAAATGTTGGGCTTCCCTGGTGGCGCAGTGGTTGAGAGTCCGCCTGCCAATGCAGGGGACGCGGGTTAGTATCCCGGTCTGGGAAGACCCCACATGCCACGGAGCGGCTATGCCCGTGAGCCCGCAGGCTGAGCCTGCGTGTCCAGAGCCTGTGTGGACGGAGCCTGTGCTCTGCAACAGAAGAGGCCACAACAGTGACAGGCCCGCGTACCGCAAAAAAAAAAAGAACCACAGAAATGTTTATATGTGTGTGTATGTTGCAGCCCTTAAAGAAAAATAACAATTTTAAAAGAAGTCCTTTTATTTGAAATTCAATGTAAATAAGTATACAATCTTAAACCATGAATACATAGTTCTCTGTTTATTGTTTAAATGATGTGAAAGCTTTTGTTCTGTTCA
>NC_041234.1:38850594-38851611 GCF_002837175.3 Physeter macrocephalus | reverse complement strand
AAAGCAGACTAAGACAAATGTGATAATAGGTAGTTTAGTTACATATTAAGAATATATTTTATCTTAACTTATTACACTTTATATTTAACTGTACATGAGAAAGCTGCACATAGCCAAGTGTAAAGATTTCAAAAGGGTAGGAAAATCTTACCAATAAGCAGTAATATAAAATTCAACATTATAGAGAATGACAGCAATATTGTACAAAGTTAGTTTCATTAAGATTCCTACCTTATTTTTATATTAGAACTTAATAGAGAAGGGAATTTCTTTATTAGGTCAATCACCAAGACTTTCTCAAGAAGGGATATTTTTCTAATTTAAAAACTGCAATTTGAGGAATATTTGGAAAACAGAAAAGTTTTAAGTAGCAGATAAGAGTAACTTACCCATTATCCTATAACCCGCTAGCAAATACTACATTTTGACATATGTCTGTTTGAATGTTATGGCACGGTTATAGTTTCATGTACTCCACCGTATGGATATATCTGGGGAGGTTCTGACAAATATCTACTGAGTCTGCCAAAAAGTTCGTTCAGGTTTTTCCCTAACATGAAAAACCTGAACGAACTTTTTAGCCAAGCCAATACAAGGAGGCTCACGGGAAATGGATGCAAGCATGTCTGATGTGTTGCTCTTTTTTCCCAGGAATTTTTACTGCAGTGAACATCTGAGGTCAAGATGCTGTTCGTTATGGCCTCTTTCCACTCACAACATTATTAGACAGCATTCAGGTGTTACTGCATGTGCTTCACTACTCTGCCTGTGGGTACTTCGTTTCAAAATACTAGTCAGTGTGACTCCCCACTTTTGGGAGGAGGGGCTGGGGACTTGTCCCAGATGGTTTGTCTACCACTGGCTCTGTGTCAGAAAGAAGTGTTTTAACCCCTTTTTGTCACCTCCCATGGGAGAATAAATGATGGGCAGTGCTGAGATGTGATCAAAGCTTATCTACAGTGGGTTCCATATGCAGGTCCCTCTCTGTTCCTCAGAAGTAACAACAGTGTTACTATT
>NC_041234.1:38848984-38849678 GCF_002837175.3 Physeter macrocephalus | reverse complement strand
AGAGTTTAAGTAGTCTTAAAATCATCTCTAACTGCCAGGGAAGTATGCTGAGCATACATTACTGGGTTCTAAGACTGGCTGGCTCTATCATTATTATGATAATAGAGGATTTAAGTAGAGGAATATAGGAACATACCTGCTTAAATTTCCCAGAGACTTTGTTCTGAAGTCTGCTACAGTTGGTACTGATTTGATAGGAAATGCTTTTAACTGCATTGAGTTAATGCATTGAGAATGAGTCTGATGGCTGTTGAGTCAATATTTACTACCACTGTCTAGTACTTTCTTTGGTTCAGAGAGGTAGTTAATTATGAAGGCTGGACATACATCACTGGTATCCCTTCATTACTCAAAAAGATATACCTAAAGGCTTACCATAAAGTATTTAAAATATCTGGTCCAGATGGAATCATTCATTCAATGTTAAAATGATGATTAACTCTTTGCTCCACCTTTTTGAATCCTCACTTTAAAATGAGTACAATCATTACTTCTATTAGAAAAAAAGTGATTAGTAATGTATTCTTTATGTTGTTGTTTTGTTTTAAACTTTATTTATTTATTTATTTATTTTTGGCTGTGTTGGGTCTTCGTTTCTGTGTGAGGGCTTTCTCTAGTTATGGCAAGCGGGGGCCACTCTTCACTGCGGTGCGCGGGCCTCTCACTATCGCGGCCTCTCTTGCTGCGGAGCACA
>NC_041234.1:38848288-38848484 GCF_002837175.3 Physeter macrocephalus | reverse complement strand
ACTGTATTCAGAAGCAGTTTTCCCAGACCTGGTGCAGAATCAGTCCCTGCAATGGCTCCCCTACACCGGGACACCTCCAATTACCAGGCAGGATCGCAAGACATTTCATGCTTAGCCATAAAATTATGCCTGGGCTTTTGGATGGATCCGAAGCTCATCTCATAATATCCCCAATTATAAGAGGGTGCTGAATCCT
>NC_041234.1:38842121-38843438 GCF_002837175.3 Physeter macrocephalus | reverse complement strand
AACGATGAGCAACACAATAAATGAAATTAAAAATACTCTGGATGGGATCAATAGCAGAATAACTGAGGCAGAAGAACGGATAAGTGACCTGGAAGATAAAATAGTGGAAATAACTACAGCGGAGCAGAACAAAGAAAAAAGAATGAAAAGAACTGAGGACAGTCTCAGAGCCCTCTGGGAAAACATTAAACACAACAACATTTGAATTATAGGGGTCCCAGAAGAAGAAGAGAAAAAGAAAGGGACTGCGAAAATATCTGAAGAGATTATAGTTGAAAACTTCCCTATTATGGAAAAGGAAATAGTCAATCAAGTCCAGAAAGACCAGAGAGTCCATTACAGGATATATCCAAGGAGAAACACACCAAGACACATATTAATGAAACTATCAAAAATTAAATACAAAGAAAGCATATTAAAAGCAGCAAGGGAAAAACAACAAATAACACACAAGTGAATCCCAATAAGGTTAACAGCTGATCTTTCAGCAGAAACTCTGCAAGCCAGAAGGAATTGGGAGGACATATTTAAAGTGAAGAAGGAGAAAAACCTACAACAAGATTACTCTACACAGCAAGGATCTCATTCAGATTTGATGGAGAAATTAAAACCTTTACAGACAAGCAAAAGCTGAGAGAGTTCAGCACCACCAAACCAGCTTTACAACAAATGCTAAAGGAACTTCTCTTGTGTTTCTTGCCTAGAGAAGTTCCTTTAGCATTTGTTGTAAAGCTGGTTTGGTGGTGCTGAACTCTCTCAGCTTTTGCTTGTCTGTAAAGGTTTTAATTTCTCCATCAAATCTGAATGAGATCCTTGCTGGGTAGAGTAATCTTGGTTGTAGGGTTTTTTTCCTTCATCACTTTAAATATGTCCTGCCACTCCCTTCTGGCTTGGAGAGTTTCTGCTGAAAGATCAGATGTTAACCTTATGGGGATTCCTTTGTGTGTTATTTGTTGTTTTTCCCTTGCTGCTTTTAATATGTTTTCTTTGTATTTAATTTTTGACAGTTTGATTATTATGTGTCTTGGCGTGTTTATCCTTGGGTTTATCCTGTATGGGACTCTCTGTGCTTCCTGGACTTGATTGACTATTTCCTTTCCTATATTAGGGAAGTTTTCAACTATAATCTCTTCAAATATTTTCTCAGTCCCTTTCTTTTTCTCTTCTTCTTCTGGGACCCCTATAATTCGAATGTTGGTGCATTTAATGTTGTCCCAGAGGTCTCTGAGACTGTCCTCAGTTCTTTTCATTCTTTTTTCTTTATTCTGCTCTGCAGTAGTTATTTCCACTATTGTATCTTCCAGGTCACTTATCCGT
>NC_041234.1:38840044-38841493 GCF_002837175.3 Physeter macrocephalus | reverse complement strand
AGGAGAAGTAACAATGGACACTGCAGAAATACAAAAGATTATTAGAGATTACTACAAGCAACTGTATGCCAATAAAATGGACAACCTGGACGAAATGGGCAAATTCTTAGAAATGCACAACCTGCTGAGACTGAACCAGGAAGAAATAGAAAATATGAACAGACCAATCACAAGCACTGAAATTGAAACTGTGATTAAAAATTTTCCAACAAACAAAAGCCCAGGACCAGATGGCTTCACAGGCGAATTCTATCAAACATTAGGGAAGAGCTAACACCTATCCTTCTCAAACTCTTCCAAAAGATATCAGAGAGAGGAACACTCCCATACTCATTCTATGAGGCCACCATCACCCTGATACCAAAACCAGACAAAGACGTCACAAAGAAAGAAAACTACAGGCCAATATCCCTGATGAACATAGATGCAAAAATACTCGTCAAAGTACTAACAAACAGAATCCAGCAGCACATTAAAAGGATCATACACCATGATCAAGTGGGATTTATTCCAGGAATGCAAGGATTCTTCTATATATGCAAATAAATCAACATGATACACCATATTAACAAACTGAAGGAGAAAAACCATAGGATTATCTCAATAGATGCAGAGAAAAATTTGACAAAATTCAACAACCATTTATGATAAAAAAAAAACCCTGCAGAAAGTAGGCATAGAGGGAACTTTCCTCAACATAATAAAGGCCATATATGACAAACCCACAGCCAGCATCGTCCTCAATCCTCAACATAATAAACGCCATATATGACAAACCCACCACCAGCATTGTTCTCAATGGTGAAAAACTGAAACCATTTCCACTAAGATGAGGAACAAGACAAGGTTGCTCACTCTCACCACTCTTATTCAACATAGTTTTGGAAGTTCTAGTGAAAGCCATCAGAGAAGAAAAAGAAGTAAAAGGAATCCAAACTGGAAAACAAGAAGTAAAACTGTCACTGTTTGCAGATGACATGATACTATACATAGAGAATCCTAAGGATGCTACCAGAAAACTACTAGAGCTAATCAATGAATTTGGTAAAGTAGCAGGATACAAAATTAACGCACAGAAATCTCTGGCATTCTTATACACTAATGATGAAAAATCTGAGAGTGAAATTAAGAAAACACTCCCATTTACCACGGCAACAAAAAGAATAAAATATCTAGGAATAAACCTACCTAAGGAGACAAAAAACTTGTATGCAGAAAACTATAAGACACTGATGAAAGAAATTAAAGATGATACAAATAGGTGGAGAAATATACCATGTTCTTGGATTGGAAGAATCAACATTGTGAAAATGACTCTACTACCCAAAGCAATCTACAGATTCAATGCAATCCCTATCAAACTACCACTAGCATTTTTCACAGAACTAGAACAAAAAATTTCACAATTTGTATGGAAACACAAAAGACCCCAAATAGCAAAAGCAATCT
>NC_041234.1:38838305-38839312 GCF_002837175.3 Physeter macrocephalus | reverse complement strand
AACCCTGAGAAAACCATAATTCAAAAAGAGTCATGTACCAAAATGTTCACTGCAGCTCTATTTACAATAGCCAGGACATGGAAGCAACCTAAGTCTCCATCAACAGAAGAATGGATAAAGAAGATGTGGCACATATATACAATGGAATATTACTCAGACATAAAAATAAATGAAACTGAGTTATTTGTAGTGAGGTGGATAGACCTGGAGTCTGTCATATAGAGTGAAGAAAGTCAGAAGGAGAAAAACAAATACCATATACTAACACATATATATGGAATCTAAGAAAAAACAATGTCATGAAGAGACTAGGGGTACAACGGGAATAAAACACAGACCTACAAGAGCATGGACTTGAGGATTTGGTGAGGGGGAAGGGTAAGCTGTGACGAAGTGAGAGAGTGGCATAGATATATCTACACTACCAAACGTAGGATGGATAGCTAGTGGGAAGCAGCCGCATGGCACAGGGAGATCAGCTAGGTGGTTTGTGACCATGTAGCAGGGTGGGATAGGGAGGGTGGGAGCGAGTTAGACGCAAGAGGGAAGAGATATGGGAACATATGTATATGTATAACTGATTCACTTTGTTGTAAAGCAGAAACTAACACACCATTGTAAAGCAATTATAATCCAATAAAGATGTTAACAAAAAATGAGTATGATTGGACTTTCAAAGGATTAAGAGAAGTCTTTGGAAAACCTGATAAAACCCTCAAAATATTTTTGTGAAATGACTCCCTCTGTGCTGTGAAATACAAATATGGAAAAGTGAAAGATGTCATGTCCTGCTGTCATACAGTTTGTCAGAATAATTTCTTTCCTGCCAATAAGTCAATACTTGGTATTTATACTTAGTTAAGTCTAAGAATCAAATATAACTGTACTTATGCCTAATTGTTAAAAATAAGATACACTATTTTCAGAACCTGTTTCTTTTTTAAAAACAGATAAGGTGTCATTGAAAGTTTAGTTACTATTTAACATGAAATTATGGGGCTTGTTGA
>NC_041234.1:38833882-38837342 GCF_002837175.3 Physeter macrocephalus | reverse complement strand
GCTTTTTATACCACCAAAGATCAACAAAAGAACCCAGTGGAAACTGAGCCTTGTAGAGTGACTCTGACCCCAGTTAGGAGGGCTCTGGCAGAGGAGGCTGCTTTCCTTCCACTCCTCACTCCTCGAGGCCTGGCTGTTGGGAAGTGGGAAGAATAAGACCATCTACCTTAGCATGACGGGGAGCCGCTCTGTACAGCAGACCTCAGCAGACACCAATTCTATTTCATTTTGCATGTAATTTTAATCATTAAGCAAGACTTTAAGCTTTAACCCATATAGCATCATTTTGTAAAAATTACTGTTCTTTTACTTAGTGCGGATTGGGAGCATATTTCTGGTATTTATGGTAATCAGAACATTGGGTTTCATTCCCAGCTGCTGATCGGAATCATACTGGGACCGTAGAAAAATCACAGAATTGATTTGTGCCTCAGTTAATTGGGAATGCTTCGAGGCTGTTACCTTAAAGGTGTGAAGAAAAGTAAAATAATGTTTATAAACTGTTCTATGTTCCTTGAGGTAAGCATTATATATAAACAACATGGCTATTAGTGCTCCCAACATTTGGTCACATTTAATCATTTAAATGACTTCACCTGGAACTAAAGCAGAATGAAAAGCGAAATCTATCCTTTGATATTCTAAGCCTTCCTATGCTGACAGCAGTTATTTTCTAATATCTTGCCAGGTCATGTGCTTCCAGTTATAACTGGTTTGAGCCTCCTATCACTACAGGGTGCATACGGACTATTTTTATTGCCTGTGAATGTTCTGCTAGAGTTAGCAGTGTTAGAGCTGGAACAGATTAGAATTTCTGAAACAGTATTGCGTACATTTGGGATGGTGAGCAGTGTGCATCATAGGCATGAACAGTAGTAAGTGACTCCTTTTTCTCCAAATGTTCCTTATTTTAACATAGTGTTTTTGTCAGTATCTAGGCCATTTCATTTATTTTTCTTTATGGTGCTTAACTGACCTATGTCTTTTAGTTATTTTCTTTGAAGGAAATGAGAATGTTATCTCTTTTCGGTGAGTCTAGAAAAAGCTCAGTTTGTTTTGACAACAGTTTTGTGGCCAACTCTTGGGTAAGTTTAACAATCTCTTTCATGCTGTTCATACTAGAACCAGACCATTATTACTCTACGTAGACTAACAGGAAGTCAGAGTATAGGTATACCTAGAATTGTGTAACTAAAGAAGCCTTTCCCTAATAGAGCAAAATGTAAACTATAGAATCTAGGTGTGTTCACTTTATAATTCAACTTTTCTGTGTGCCTGAAAATTTTCACAAAATAATAGAAAAAGAAGAAGATCTATAATTAAGTGCCCAACAATGAAAGGGTGCAAGTGCTTTGTGACTACTCTTTGGTGTGGATTAATGAACATGGTAACTTATATGACATTTTAATATATTATAGTGCTCTTGCTATGGATAATAGTAAAGGGACCCATGCTGATGGGTGGGAAATAGAAGTAAATGTGTTGCTGATAATGGTGTGACTTTGCCTGGATGTTCACTTTCCTTGAAATATATTGAAGCAGCAAAAAAGAATTTGTGTGAATACAAATTACTATCAATTACTCTCTCTCTGAGCAAGATGGAACTTTATTCATTTGGAATAGAAGCAGGTGAGAGCAGACTTTCCAAATTGAAGGCCAAGTCAAAGGTGAATTCGTGGGGAAAAGTGCTGTGTATGGGCAAAGAAGAAACTCCTGGGAGTTGTAAATGCTGAATTTGGGGGAAAGATTCTGTCAAGTTCTAGAGAAGAGTATATAATTCTTCCCCCAAATTTGGCCTCTTCCCAAAGCAAATTCATGCAAGAAGCTAAAAGCCTCAGTTATTTAGTTTGTTCCATGGAATCAGCTTTGTTCAGATGCTCCAGACTTCAAGAGGAAACTTGCAGAGGACTTTCTCTGATAAATGAAAGCACATTTTAAATTGACTTTTTTTAAAAAGAGGCAGGAGCTAATGTTTTTATTATGTCTTTATGAGTATAGCTTGGTGTAATTTCTTAGCATTGCCACGTATTTTATTTTATTTTATTTTTTTAACATCTTTATTGGAGTATAACTGTTTTACAATAGTGTGTTAGTTTCTCCTTTACAACAAAGTGAATCAGTTATACATATACATATGTTCCCATATCTCCTCCCTCTTGCGCCCCCCTCCCTCCCACCGGCAGAAGCTAATGTTTTTATTATGCCTTTATGAGTATAGCTTGGTGTTATTTCTTAGCTCTGCTGCATATTTTAAAATAAATTTATTTTTCGCATATATCTACATATATACACACATATATTTATGTGTGTATATACATACATGTGCACACATCTGAGGGATTTTTCATAGCCATAATTGAAGAGGATGTTTTTAAAAACAAACAAAACTGACGATTCTTAAGGCAACTACAAGTTTGGGAAGCAAAATTAGCTTTTTTTTCCTCCTCCTGTGCCGGCCTATATCCTTCTTTGCTTCACTAGAAGCACCTCCTGGACAAGTCCTTGGGAGTTTTTGGCTGTCCTTCCTTTTCTGTCATATTTAGTAGTAACTGAGTTGAGGATGAACATCTTAGAAGCTCGGTAACTATAAATGTCCGAGATCTGTAGACAAACAAAAGTTAATATGGTGATGTTTGGCAACCCTGAAGGCCAGCCCTTCATTCCTATTTTCTCTGTGCTCCCTCAGCCCTTGCCTATGCTTCATGCCTACAGTAGGCTGTTCCACCATTATTCTTACTAGCTTTGAAGTCCCAGGAACTTCAAGACCAACAGATGTCCTCTTGGTATACGGAAAGAACAAACTCATGGGTCCACTCATCTTAGTGTCCTTGAATCTTGCTTTTCTACAACCTTGTGTGCCCACTGGGATAACCTGGGTTTCTCAGACTTGGCACTGTTGATATGTTGGGTTATGTCATTCTTTGCTGTCCTGTGCCTATAGGATGTTTAGCAATATCCCTGGCCTCTACACAGTTGATGCCAGTACTACATAACCTCTACTCCTGTTATGATAACCACCAATATATTTAGACATTGCCAAATGTCCCTTTGGGTTCAAAACTGTCCTCAGTTGAGAACCATTGGGCTAAGATGACTTCCAAATACTTAGTAAAACTATTCATCTTTTTCTATGTGTGAGGAGGATTCTTGTTTTCTGCAAGGGTGATTTATATGGATCAAGTGAGAGAATTCATAAATGTGCTTTGAAAGAGATTACACAGTTGTTTAGCCTTATATTGTTATTTTTCATTTTAAAATGCAGTATACCATTTGGTTCTAGGATGGCCTGGGAGTTCGCATTCTCCATAACCACCTCTCATGCCTCCCCTTCATCAAGACGCTCACCTTTTGTGGGGTAAGCGCCTGGGGGTTCATATAACCTTAACGGATCTAAAATAGAATATTTCTGTAATCCTATGTATTTTATTTGATGCAGTTAAAACTATTATTCTATTATTCT
>NC_041234.1:38829231-38833738 GCF_002837175.3 Physeter macrocephalus | reverse complement strand
GGCTTCCCGGACCATGAGGATCTTTATGTTCCTTCAGTTCCTTAGTTGGGTTAGAATGACCAGCATGGAACAGCCTCCCACAAACCCACACTGCAGAACTGGCAGCCTTTATCTTGCACCCATTCCAGACTCCAGTTGTATACCCTGCAGGTTGATGGAGAATCCAGTCTGGTTGGAGAGGAGCATCTGCTGCTTGAAGTGTTTGGAGAATGGCTGTGGGATGCATCCTCATGACCATAGTGCTGATAACCCAAGACAAATCTGCCCCTAATTTTTTAAAGGGGGAAATCTATATAGCACCTATTCCCTGAAGAGTTTTTCCCTTAAGATACACATATGTTGCTCATAATACGCCAGGCTTCAGCAGCCAGTCACCATGATTGCTTTGTAAGAACTGTTATCGAGACATAAATGACTACTGGAACTAAAAGAAAGTACAGTTAATGCAGGCGTCAGACATCTTCGTCAGCTCTTTCCAAATCTTCAGAGTCGCTGATCAAGTGTGAAATGCAGCAATGAGCCATGGCCACTGAACCTGTGCATCCGGAGCCTGTGCTCTGCAACGGGAGAGGCCACAACAGTGAGAGGCCTGCGTACCGCAAAAAATAAATAAATAAATAAATACGGAATGCTAAAACTAAAATTGGTAAAGCCCTTCAAAACTTTTCCATGGTCTCAAATATTACCATTAAATTTCATGTCTGTATGATCAACCCCTCTGGGACTCACAATTCATCTACTTATTAATTCATATGAGGCCAGCCCAAACACTTGAGAACCTAATCCCCAATTTTGGATTCTACTTTTTTTACAGGCTGATAGGGTTAATTACTTGAAAGCCTTCATGTGATACTTCCAGCTTTATCACTCAGATCTCAGCAAATCTCCAAAACACTCACATAAACAGCCTTTATATGATCTGCAACCTGGAGACTTGCTTTTCTGAAATAAGTGTCAGAAAAATCTGCCCTTGAGCGTCGGGTAAAAAAAAAAAAAAAAAAAGTCTTACCAGGTACTGTTAACAACTAACATCAGTAAAACTCCAGAGTGTTGATCCTTGAGTGGTTCCTCATCACATCCCCCTGTCTACTGGATATCAACTCAGTCTGAAGACTTTAAACTGAGGATTCTTAGCAGTCTTCTAGGTGACACTGACTTCAGAAGAGGACAGATTCCTCCCAAGATGACAGAGTAAGATTAATTTTCTGATTCTCTAAGACCTTTTTATCCTCCTTTAGTCTACTATTAATATTGTCTATAATTACACTGTGATATCTTCTAGCACATTACTGTGACCTTCCCTTATCTTTATTGTATTATTTTTTTTACCCCTGTGATCTCTTTCTACCATTAAGGAAAAAACATCTGACTTAATTACACTGTGATATCTTCTAGCACATTACTGTGACCTTCCCTTATCTTTATTGTATTATTTTTTTTACTCCTGTGATCTCCTTCTACCACTTAAGGAAAAACATCTGACATTCCCAATCAGACCCTGCAGACAAAAGACACAAATGCTGCTCCTTTAAACATTCTTAAAGGTAGATTTCTTTTTGAACCCCCCTTCTGATTTGTCAGTTTCCCTTACAGCATTAATCCCAACCTCCAGACTTTGAAAATTGGACACTGACCTCCTGCTGAGGTCATTACAATCCTATAAGCAAGTCCTACTCAATCAGGAGTAGGCTCCAATATTGGGGCCATCCTGGCCCTGATAGTCAAATTTGCTCATGGTATTCAGTTTTTTCATGATAGTAAGCCTGCTTTGTGCAACTGGTTAATTCTGCTAAATACAGTTTCTTTGCCTTGAGGAACACAAAATTGGCTTTCTCGTGCTGTGATAAATGATACATATACTCCGGATATAGTCTGTGCCACACTGGGGTACTATTTCTTATATAACATCTTATAAAACCCCCATATGGCATATGCTAACTTATCTTTTGTGTTCAGGATAATTGTTAGAGATTTTCAGATATGTAAAACTGAACATTCCAGCAGATCTTTTTCCCCTGGGGTGGCTGGGTGGGGGGGATTATCCAGTAACAGTCAAGCCAATTTCTTTTTAAATATCTCCCAGGAAGAGTAACTGAGCCCTATTCACATATGCATTGTGACCTGCTATCCTCACATTAGGGAAAATAATAACCAGCAAGGATGGCCCCAAACTTGTCTTTGATTCTGACAAAAGTCATGTGGGTATCAGAAGTGAACGCAGCTAGATTCATTGCCTGGTTTTTACAATCTAGGCCCTTGACTTCAAGACTTGTTTCAAGGACTAATAATCATTGTGTTTTGTATGATTATTTGTTTTGTAGTTGGCCAGTGCATCCTGTCCAGAGTCTTAAATGCTATTGCACAGCCAATGTCACATCAGAGCATTCAACGATGCATTCTACAACGAAAGGCAGGGGAGAGATCAACCCATGTTCAACTAAAGACTACATTCTCTACATACATTCCTCACGAGCAAAATCAGAGCAATGGTGGAAGTCTAGATAACATGGATTAAGGTCTTGTGGCCAAAGGGGTGTACTAAAAACGTCTCTTGCCATCCAGGCTAGGGCATGTGATTCTCCCATTAGAAATTTAAAAATCTCACAGAATGCCAACTTCAGATGAGTTCCTGAGATCTCTTCACTCTGAGGTCATGATAAAGTGAGACACAACAAAGGCCGCTTCATACTTTTTTTTCTCTAAGCACAGACAAAAGCAAGATCACTGTACAAATCCCCATATGTCCCTCTCCTAGCTAATATGAGTGACAGCTAGTTGGGAGCTTTTGTTTATGTTTTTTGGCTTTGTTTGTTTGTTTACAATCATCAATTGCAGCTTTACCCTCACTGTAATCTACTCTCTCTATACAAGAGGTTTGTGAAGATACTCAGTCATAGGAATACCTGTCTTCCTGACAGTATCCAATCCAGATCAAAACTCTGCTTCCTTAAGACCTCACCCAAATCACCTAAAACAAGTCCGAATGATTTAATATCCCTTTTCTATCACCCTCTTACTTATATGGCCCACAGTTCCTCATTCTGTGTGTTCTCATTCACTGCTAGGAAAAGTAAACCCACCTTGTTTAACTACAAATGTGTTCCTGGTGGTCCTTAGCTGGGAGGCGTTGATATATTGTATCACGTTAAGCTTGATGACAAAGCAAAATGAAGAATCAGATATGTTTACTTGTATCCTTTCAACTGGCAATTACAAGGCCTTGAGACTGAGAAGAGGGCTGGCATACTGGTGGAAATATTAACAAGATGAATAGTAAAAAAAAAAAATCAAAGATAAAATATATCGAAAATAGATTTTCATGATAGTGGAATGGGAGAAGGAAGGAAAAGTATGAGTTTTCGACAATGAGTTTGAGATGATGGTCTGACTACCAGGTCACATGCTCTATGGGTCACAGAAGATAAGAGTCACATTCCTCAAATTCCAGAGCACAGAGTTTAATAACAAACCATCCCTGTGGGTGGCTAACAGCATTCCTCAAGCCCAGGTCCCAGCCTCCATAACAGCTAAACAAGCCAGGTGAGACAAATGAGGTCCTGATGAGACCCTGCAAATCCAAATGTGACCACTTTGTATTTCCATTTTTCTAACTCCTCCCCACCCCCACAAACATCATCAACCCACTGTGAGGTTATCCAGGCAACTTATGTATTCAGAAGTAGAAAGAAATGTAAAATTTACTTGGGGCAATTGATTATAGAACAGCACTATCTAACAGAACTCTCTGCACTGATAGAAATGTTCCATAGCTGTGCTGCACACAGTGCAGTAGCCACTGTTTACACGCAGCTATTGAGCACTTCAAATGTCGCTAGTGAGACTGAGAGACTGAATTTTCAATTTTACTTAATTTTAATCAATTTAAATAGTCACGTATGACTAGGGGCTACCATTTTGGAGAACTTACCAATTAGAGGAATTACAGGAAGTCTCCTCACCTGCTGGTGGACAATACTCAGCCACTTGCCTCCATCCAAAACATGCTCTTCTTGACTGCTTGGAAAATTTTAATTCACTTAGAGTCACCGTTCTTCATAAAATTCCATGTGCTTCAAACATGTTAATGAAAACAATCAGTTGCTTGTAGATTCCTATTTTTACCATCACCTTGTATTATTTTTATTTTTTTAAAAAAAAGTTGAAGGTATCACCAATGCAATTCATTGTGATTATGTGATGAATACTTTTCAGAGACTTAAGGATGTTTTGGGTATTCAAATCTCCCCATCTCCCCACGCCTTGACTAACAGGCTAAAAAACACAGTGAGTGTCAAGGTGGGAGAAGATTTCCTCCTCATCCTTAGCAGTCAAAAAGAAAAGAAAAAAAAAAAATGAAGTCAAAAAATAGGGCCTGAGGGCTTCCCTGGTGGCGCAGCGGTTGCACGTCCGCCTGCCGATGCAGGGGAACCGGGTTCGCGCCCCGGTCTGGGAGGATCCCACATGCCGCGGAGCGGCTGGGCCCGTGAGCCATGGCCGCTGAGCCTGC
>NC_041234.1:38826067-38829221 GCF_002837175.3 Physeter macrocephalus | reverse complement strand
AAAAAATAGGGCCTGATATTGCATAAATTGCCCAAACTGGCAAAGAGCAACAGTCACAGATTGTGAGAGTTTAAATGTTTATTAAATGAGTGTATTTCAGCTGTCACTGTTTGTACATTATTGAACCTCTTTCTATTGTAAACAGCAAAAAGCAATTTAAAAATTTAAAGCGAGATGGGGAGGAAAACAAAAGCAGATCTCTCAGTCAAGGTGCATTTCTAGATAAGTAGTCTCTGAATTTCCCAAGTGAGGTTACCTCACTTTAGGTGAAATGGCATAGTGACATTTAGCTCAAGAAAATGTAATAGGAAATTGCTTAGAGAGATTATATAAAGGAAGTGAAATTATTACAGAATAAATAAATAAAAAATTTTACATTTCTACTGAATCAATGACTTACTCTTTCCCCGAGTTTAATTATTTTTTTTTTAAAAAATGTAATGAAGTCTATTGTTTGTAATTGATTAGATATACAGAGTATAAGGGAACACTGGGAAGGGGGCAGAATGAGAAATTAAGGGCAAACATCAAAGGATGCAACAGCAGCTTCCTGATTGAACTATTTCTTATAACTAACTCTTATGTAAATATTACTCTAATACTAGTATGTGGGTTTGGGATAATGAAGGCTTTAAAACATCCTTAAAGGGTAAAAATGAATAAATGAATGAATGAATGAAGAAAGAAAAACAAAGAAAGTCAAAAGTAATTTGTTCACTGGATGACCAAGGATAAAATCTCATTGGGAAGAGAAATATAAACAAATGGTGAGGAAAATTCTTGTTTCAACTAAGTAAAACATTAAATCTGGTGATTGTTGTTTTTAATTTATTTGTTCTTCTTGTGTGAACGTTTCACACTCGTTCCAAGCATGTATTTATTATTTGTATGGATTCGTAAACTGAGCTTTCCTTTCTTTGACCTTCTTTAACCACAAAATCACTCAATGAAATGCAAACAAAGTAGGGCATGTGAAAGGGAATGGGATGGGGCCAGTTTGCAAGTTAGCAGTAATCAGAAACCAACATATTCAAATCATGCCTAGTGTGTTTCTCCTTTTGTGACAAAAACACTTTCTACCTTATCCTTTTGATTGACTGGCTTGGACTGCTTGTCTTTTGATCCCATTTCCAGATGCCAAGTAATTCCCACTATAATCCAAAGCAAATCATGACTAGTGTGTTTCTCCTTTTTGACAAAAACACTTTCTACCTTATCCTTTTGATTGACTGGCTTGGACAGCTTGTCTTTTGATCCCGTTTCCAGATGCCAGGTAATTCCCACTATAATCCAAAGGCATTCCGTTCCAGAGGTTACCAGTCCTATTCTTAAGTGGGAAAGAGTGTTTCCTACTACAATTTGAACATCAAAGATTTCTGAAGAGCAAAGGCCATCAACTTGCTTAAAGAGTACTTTCTCTGGAGCATAAATAATTCATGACTGTATGCCACAGAAAAAGTATATTTAGTACAGGAATAATCTCACAGAATTAATCTGCTTACTTCCACTCCACCCCCAATATAGGATGTTATAATAAGATTTGAAATGTTTCTCTGGAGTTAAACTGCTAGGGAAGTTTAAGTCTAACTAACATAAAGATATGCTTACGTTCATAAAAATAAATGAAATTAGGTTATTTGTAGTGAGGTGGATGGACCTAGATTCTGCCATACAGAGTGAAATAAGTCAGAAAGAGAGAAACAAATGCCATATGATAACACATATATATGGAATCTACAAAAAAAATGGTTCTAATGAACATAGGGGCATGACAAGAATAAAGACGCTGATGTAGAAAATGGACTTGAGGACACGGGGAAGGGGAAGAGTAAGCTGGGACGAAGTGAGAGAGTAGCATTGACATATATACACTACCAAATATAAAACAGATAGGTAGTGGGAAGTAGCTGCATAGCACAGGGAGATCAGATTGGTGCTTGATGACCCCCTAGAGAGGTGGGATAGGGATGGTGGGAAGGAGACACAAGAGGGAGGGGATATGGGGATATATGTATACATATAGCTGATTCACTTTGTTATACAGCAGAAACCAACACAACATTATAAAGCAATTATGCTCCAATAAATATGTTTTTAAAAAGATATGCTTAGGTTGAAGAACAACCAATAAAATGAAGATCATCATTGTGGTCTGGGGGCGGTGCTCACATAGTGAGAGACCATGGAAACTAAGTAGCAGCTCTAAATACACCAACTGAAAGAGAAATGAAACTGTTACATTAACATTCATTTACTCAAACTAAAGGAAACACATATTTTAAGAGAGTTTCACTAAGAGTACTAGAGTAGGTAACCTCATGGTTTCTCTCTGAAGTCAATAGCTCTTTGTCTAAACAGAAATGATGGGCGGGGCAGGGGGCTGGTCGATGGATCCTAAACCAGGAGGAGAGGTTGTCACAGTAAGAGACCAAATGAGTTCTAGAGGTGTCTGGGGGGCTTCAAAATTTGTCCTCTTCATATGTTCAGGTAAACAATCTCAAGTATTATGAGCAGGGAAAGCATCTGGTATCCTGTGTCCTTCCTGAAAACGGCTCTCCCAGCACTGTCCAAGGAGGACTGTCACAGGTGAAACGCGACCTTTCTCTGCCATAGTAAGCTGACCCCGAGGCTGCAGGACTCTTTCAGTGCACTGCACCGTAAAATGGTGTGCTGGTTGGCATAGCACACCACCAGGTCCCAGCTGAAGTTTAAGCCTTCCCACCGCCAGCTGCACTTCTTGTCCCTGTGGAGCTGGCCCCCACACCACATGCTGTTCCCCTGGGGGTCGGACACGTAGATGTCCATGGGCCAGAGCTTTCTAGTCTGCTCAGTCCACAGGGGGGCAAGCCAATTCTCTTTGTACACTGGAGTCAGCCAAGTGGCAGCGATCAGCGCATCCTGTTGGATGACGCGTGCTGACGTCAGGTCCCAGATTATGTAGGCAAGCCGCAGCTGCTGGAACACTGGCACGAAGGCTCTGCCCTGCTCGGTCTCCAGGATAGGGGTGCCCCCCGACTCCCTCCTGGACCTGGCAAACCACGAGTCGGTGTCAGGCAATAGGGCAGTGCGCGGGCCCCTCCATGTCGGCTGCAGCTGCAAGAACATCCACTTTTTCAGCATGGTGTACACGTCCATCTCCACCTCCATCACCAAG
>NC_041234.1:38793403-38820931 GCF_002837175.3 Physeter macrocephalus | reverse complement strand
AACAATCTCAAGTATTATGAGCTACAGTTCAACAAAGCCTCTGACAGAGCTGGTTATCAGAGATGGGCAAGCCTGGTTGGTCCCACAGAAAGAGCTGGCATCTGGACCAAGCTGGTCATCCCTGACCCCAGGAAAGAGCTGCTCAGTTCTCTGAGCTTTTTTGCAGGGGTCCTCCCTCTGGGCAATGCCCCTCTCGGTAGAGGTACAGGAAGTTACAGGACACATATATGGGGAAAACCACGTGTTGGTTTTCCAGGTTCACTACCTCTAGCTCTTGATCCTTTCTCAGGGAAAGCATCTGGTATCCTGTGTCCTTCCTGAAAACGGCTCTCCCAGCACTGTCCAAGGAGGACTGTCACAGGTGAAACGCGACCTTTCTCTGCCATAGTAAGCTGACCCCGAGGCTGCAGGACTCTTTCAGTGCACTGCACCGTAAAATGGTGTGCTGGTTGGCATAGCACACCACCAGGTCCCAGCTGAAGTTTAAGCCTTCCCACCGCCAGCTGCACGGCTTGTCCCTGCGGAGCTGACCCCCGCACCGCATGCTGTTCCCCTGGGGGTCAGACACGTAGACGTCCATGGGCCAGAGATTTCTGATCTGCTCATCCCGGAGGGGGCAAGCCAATTCTCTTTGTACACTGGAGTCAGCCAAGTGGCACGGATCAGCGCATCCTAGTGAATGACGCATGCTGACGTCAGGTCCCAGATTATGTAGGCAAGCCGCAGCTGCTGGAACACTGGCACGAAGGCTCGGCCCTGCTCGGTCTCCAGGAAAGGGCTGCCCTCCGACTCCCTCCTGGACCGGGCAAACCATGAGTCGGTGTCAGGCAATAGGGCAGTGTGCAGGCCCCTCCATGTCGGCTGCAGCTGCAAGAACATCCACTTTTTAGCATGGTATACACGTCCATCTCCACCTCCATCACCAAGAGATCTGAAGAGGTAATGACCTCTTTCATGAGATCCAGGCTGACCTCGCAATAGCTCCTCACTACGCTGGGTCATCATGTTGTCCAGCAGCCACTGAAGACACATGTTCCTGATGTTCTGGAGTCCGTAGCTTTCAGCAGAGTAGTAGTAGCTGCACACGGTCTGGGCACTGACAGTCTCCTTCATGACCTCCCCGCACTGCTGAATCAGCTCGTCCAGCTGCAGCATGCTGGCTGTGACCAGGATGGCGACGACTCGACTGGGTGGGATGAGCATGGAGTCTCGGTACAGGGAACCTAAAGCCTCGTGCAGTGCCTCACGATCAATGTTCTCGTCAGGCATCTGCAACTCTATAGTATCCATGTTGTCTCCCGCCACGCACCACTGAACATGCTACCAAAGTACCCTGACTGGCACAAGTGGACCGTATGCAAGTTCCACTCCTCCCCCAGTGCACGGATCCGCACGTCACTCTCTTCTCCTCTCAGGAAGAGTGCCTCATAAACGGACCCTGAACTATCTTTAGCATGTTTCCGGCAGGACACATTTCTGACGGCCCTCCTGGGCCTGTCTTCCGCTTGTGGCTTCCCTGACTGGTGGCGGGTCTGGCCTCTTCGCTCTCCTTCCCTTCCTCTCTCTCTGCCACTACTGCCTCCTCAGCCTCTTCCTCCTCCCCAGTGGTACCTGGCTCCTCTGGGGCACGCTCCCCCCAGTGCCATGGCATCCGACTGCTTCGTGTTCCCATGGCCTATACCTCAGCGGTGCGGTGGACAAGCTTCCTCTCCAGGCGCCGTTGCCATGGGCACTATCTCAGCCCAGAGTGCTGCTGGGTACAGATGACATTTGCTCTAATGTCCTCTGCGAGGCCACGCTAAGCCACACCCACTAGGCCCCACCCCGACGGATAAGGGAACGCCATACCATGGATTCCACTCTGAGTATCTTTCCCTTCTGGGATGATTGCTTTCGGGCTCCCTTCATAGGATGATGGTGGAACAGAGGCCTTTGTGTGCGAATTTTCCCCATTAATTTCAAGAACACAATTCGCTCTTCCCCATCTAAAACAGTTAGTGATCATTCCTTTGTGGAGAATTACATCTTGGTCCCAGCTCTGTCCTCTAGGCACCTTAATTTCCATAATCAACTTCTTAGTCTATCTCATCACTTGAACTGTGAAACGATTTTTTTGTGATAAATCTGGCAATTTTTGCCCCTGTGTTTGCTTTGCTCTTTAACTTTTTTTTTTTTTTTTTTTTTTGTTGCGGTATGTGAGCCTCTCACTGTTGTGGTTTCTCCCGTTGGGAAGCACAGGCTCCGGACGCGCAGGCTCAGTGGCCATGGCTCATGGGCCCAGTCGCTCCGCGGCATGTGGGATCTTCCCGGACCAGGGCAAGAACCCGTGTCCCCTGCATCGGCAGGTGGACTCTCAACCACTGCGCCACCAGGGAAGCCCTGGTCTTTAACTTTTGCTGTGGGATCTTCCTGGACCATGGCAAGAACCCGTGTCCCCTGCATCGGCAGGTGGACTCTCAACCACTGCGCCACCAGGGAAGCCCTGGTCTTTAACTTTTGCTTTAAAATAGCATTGTCAGTTATAGAATCATTTAGAACTGTGTGTGTGCATGCACATATGCTTCCAAATCTGCTTGTCAGAGCTCATGCCTCCATTTTCCATAGGCACACCAACCTTTAGTTTGGGGGAAGATCTTAAGTTCCCAAAATACTTTTAGCTTTTTAAAATGTTTTTATTTTTATTCCCACTCCACCTGTTTCAACATCGTGAGCTCTCTGTTGGCACTTTCCTTGTTTCTTGCAAAGAACTACGCATTCATTCCTCGTGGTCTGAGATCTGGATCAAAGACCACCGTTTCTCACACCTCCAAAGCAGATATATATCTTTCTTCAACTGTACTCCCATCAGGCCTTGATCAAACATTTCTCCCCATATGGCTGCAGTTATTTCATTGTATTATTTTTTACCACTGGATTTTTGAATAATGGAGGCAAGGACTTTGGATTACCAGCACCAGACACAAGGCTTAGCAAGTAACAAACTTACAGTGAAAGAAATGAGGAAATGAATAATATTAAATACTGCACTGACAAGTGTAATATGCTAAACAAATGATGTGTTGCAGAGAGAGTCTGGATCTTTCAATGAGAAGGAGAGTACAATATAAGGGAAAATACAAACAAACAAAAACCTCTTGAAAATGGCAAGCTTCTGAGGTCATTTGACCCTGCCTAAGGAGAATGTTTACATAATTTGAATAGTGTAGTATAACCATAGTTTACGTGCTAAATATTCTCAGTTATATAGCTTTACAGAGGACCTGATTAGAGGGTCTACATAAAGGCTGCATGTTCAGTGGTGCTTGGCGGGAGACAACCATGGATACTATAGAGTTGCAGATGCCTGACGAGAACATTGATCGTGAGGCACTGCACGAGGCTTTAAGTTCCCTGTACCGAGACTCCATGCTCATCCCACCCGGACAAGTCTTCACCATCCTGGCCACAGACAGCATGCTGCAGCTGGACAAGCTGATTCAGCAGTGCGGGGAGGTCATGAAAGAGACTGTCTGTGCCCAGACCATGTGCAGCTACTACTACTCTGCTGAAAGCTACGGACTCCAGAACATCAGGAGTCTTCCTGTGTCTTCAGTGGCTGCTGGACAACATGATGACCCAGCGTAGTGAGGAGCTATTGCGAGGTCAGCCTGGATCTCATGAAAGAGGTCATTAACTCTTCAGATCTCTTGGTGATGGAGGTGGAGATGGACGTGTACATCATGCTGAAAAAGTGGATGTTCTTGCAGCTGCAGCCGACATGGAGGGGCCTGCACAGTGCCCTATTGCCTGACACCGACTCGTGGTTTGCCAGGTCCAGGAGGGAGTCGGAGGGCAGCCCTTTTCTGGAGACCGAGCAGGGCAGAGCCTTCGTGCCAGTGTTCCAGCAGCTGCGGCTTCCCTACATAATCTGGCACCTGACGTCAGCACCCGTCATTCACCAGGATGTGCTGATCCGTGCCACTTGGCTGACTCCAGTGTGCAAAGAGCATTGGCTTGCCCCCTCCGGGCTGAACAGACCAGAAAGTTCTGGTCCATGGACGTCTACGTGTCTGACCCCCAGGGAAATAGCATGCGGTGCAGGGGCCAACTCCAAAGGGACAAGCAGTGCAGCTGGCGGTGGGAAGGCTTCAACTTCAGCTGGGACCTGTGGTGTGCTATGCCAACCAGCACATCATTTTATGGTGCAGCGCACTCAATGAGTCCTGCAGCCTCGGGGTCAGCTTACTTTGGCAGAGATAGGTCGCGTTCCGCCTGCACCTGCCCTCCTTGGACAGGGCTGGGAGAGCCATTTTAAGGAAGGACGCAGGATACCAGATGCTTTCTCTGAGAACGGATCAAGAGCTAGAGGTAGTGAACCTGGAAAACCAAGACGTGGTTTTCCCCATATATGTGTCTTGTAACTTCCTATTCCTCCACCGAGAGGGGCGTTGCCCAGAGCGAGAATCCGTGTAAAAAAGCTCAGAGAACTGAGGAGCTCTTTCCTGGGGTCAGGGACGACGAGCTTGGTCCAGATGCCAGCTCCTTCTGTGGGACCAACCAGGCTTGCCCATCTCAGGTAACCAACTCTGTTAGAGGCTTTGTTGAACTGTAGATCATAATACTTGAGATTGTTTACCTGAGCATATGAGGAGGACAAATTTTGAAGCCCCCAAACCCCTCTAGAACTCATTTGGGCCCTTAATATGGCAACCTGTCCTCCTGGTTTAGGATCCATTGACACGTCCCCCGCCCCGACAATCATTTTTGTGAAGACAAAGAGGTATTGACTTTGGAGAGAAACTGTGAGCCTACCTACTCTAGTACTCTTAGTGAAACTCTCTTAAAATATGTGTTTCCTTTAGTTTGATTAAATGAATGTTAAAGTAACAGTTTCATTTCTCTTTCAGTTGGTGTGTTTAGAGCTGCTACTTAGTTTCCATGGTCTCTCACTATGTGAGCACACCCCCCAGACCACACTGATGACCTTCTTTTTATTGGTTGTTCTTCAATCTAAGCATATCTTTTTTTAAACATATTTATTGGAGCATAATTGCTTTACATTGTTGTGTTGGTTTCTGCTGTAAAACAAAGTGAATCATCTATATGTATACATATATCCCCATATGCTCTCCCTGTTGTGTCTCCATCCCACTCTCCATATCCCACCCCTCTAGGTGGTCATCAAGCACCAAGCTGATCTCCCTGTGCTATGCAGCGGCTTCCCACTAGCTATCTTCTTTACATTTGGTAGTGTATAAATGTCAGTGCTCCTCTCTCACTTCGTCCCAGCTTACTCTTCCCCTTCTCCGTGTCCTCAAGTCCATTCTCTACATCAGGATCTTTATTCCTGTCCTCCCGCTACGTTCCTCATAACCATTTTTTTTTACATTCTGTATATATATGTTAGCGTATGGCATTTGTTTTTCTCTTTCTGACTTACTTCACTGTGTATGGCAGATTCTAGGTCCATCCACCTCACTACAAATAACCCAATTTCATTTACTTTTATGAATGTAAGCATATTTTGATGTTAGTTAGACTTAAACTTCCTTAGCATTTTAACCCCAGAGAAACATTCCAAATCTTATAATACCCTATATTGAGGGTGGAGTGGAAAGAAGCAGATTAATTCTGTAAGATTATTCCTGTACTAAATATACTTTTCTGTGGCATACAGTCATGAATTATTTATGCACCAGAGAAAATACTCTTTAAGCAAGTTGATGGTCTTTGCTCTTCAGAAATCTATGATTTTCAAATTGTAGTAGGATATATTCTTTCCCACTTAAGAACAGGACTGGTAACCTCTGGAAGGGAATGCCTTTGGATTATAGTGGGAATTACTTGGCATCTGGAAATGGGATCAAAAGACAGCAGTCCAAGCCAGTCAATCCAAAGGATAAGGTAGAAAATGTTTTTGTCAGAAAAGGAGAAACAAACTAGTCATGATTTGAATATGTTGGTTTCTGATAACTGGTAACTTGCAAACTGGCCCCATCCCATTCCCTTTCACATGCCCTACTTGTTTGCATTTCATGGAGTGATTTTTGTGCTTAAAGAAGGTCAAAGAATGGAAAGCTCCATTTACGAATCCATACAAATAATAAATACATGCTTGGAAAGAGTGTAAAAAGTTCATACAAGATGAACAAATAAATTAAAAAGAATAATCACCAGATTTAATGTTTTACTTAGTTGAAACAAGAATTTTCCTTACTGTTTGTTTATATTTCTCTTCCCAATGAGATTTTATCCTTTGTCAACCAGTTAGCAAATTACTTTTGACTTTGTTTTTCTTTCTTCATTCATTCATTCATTTATTCATTTTTACCCTGTAAGGAGGTTTAAAGGCTTCTTTATCCCAAACCCACTTACTAGTATTAGATTAATATTTACATAAGAGTTAGTTATAAGAAATAGTTCAATCAGGAAGCTGCTGTTGCATCCTTTGATGTTTGCCCTTAATTTCTCATTCAGCCCCCCTTCCCAGTGTTGCCTTATACTCTGTGTATCTAACCAATTACAAACAGTCGACTGCATCATATTTTTTAAAAAATAATAATTAACCTCGGGGAAAGAGTAAGTCATTGATTCATTAGAAATGTAAAAATTATTATTTATTTTTTCTGTAACAATTTCACTTCCTTTATATAAACTCTCTAAGCAATTTCAATTTACTTTTTCTTGAGCTGAATGCATGGATGCCATTTCATCTAAAGAGAGGTATCCTCACTTGGGAAATGCAGAGACTACTTATGTAGAAATGCACCTTGACTGAGAGATCTGCTTTTGTTTTCCTCCCCAACTAGCTTTAAATTCTTAAATTGCTTTTTGCTGTTTACAATAGAAAGATGTTCAATAATGTACACACAGTGACAGCTCAAATACACTCATTTAATAAATCTTTAAACTCTCACAATCCATGACTGTTGCTCTTTGCCAGTTTGGGCAATTTATGCAATATCAGTCCCTATTTTTTGACTTCATTATTTTTTTTTTCTTTTATTTTTGACTGCTAAGGATGAGGAGGAAAGCTTCACCCACCTTGACACTCACTTTGTTTTGTAGCCTCTTAGTCAAGGTGTGGGGAGATGGTGAGGCAGAACCAGATGTACAGTCATGGTAAATCTACAGGAAACAACAACACTAAATAACAGCAAAGTAAACACCACACCAAAGGAGATGTAATGCTATGGGATACAGTGCAGTCCTTGACAATGATGAGGATTTATCCCTTTCACTGTCTTTCCCTCTTTGTATGTCTGAATCTGTCTCTCTGTCATTCCCTATCTCCGTCTCTATTTTCTCTGTGTGCATACCTGTATATCTTTATCTACCTCTGTCTTTGTCTACCTCTGCCTATGTCTCAGTCTGTCTATTTCTGTCACTGTCTGTCTCCATCTTACTGTCCGTACCTTTCTGTTTCCCTCTGTCTCTGACAATCTGTGCCTCTCTGACTGTGTCTGTCTGGGTCTCTATCTTTCTGTCTCTGTCTCTGTATCTCTCTGGTGTTTCTAAATCTGTCTGTATCGGTATCTCTCTGTGTCCATGTGTCTCTTTCTCCATCTGTCTGTCTCTGCCTTTCCGTCTGTCTCGGTCTGTCTCTGTCTCAATATGTTTCTGTCTCTGTCTCTCTGTCTCTCTCCTCTCTCTCTCTCTCTCCCTCCCTCCCTCCCTCCCTCTCTCTCTGTCTCTGTCTTTGTCTCTCTCCATCACTATCTCTACATCTATGTTTCAATGTGCCTCTCTTTCTCTGTCTCTGCATCTGTCTCTCAGTCTGTCTGTTTCTGTCTTCCCATCTGTGTCTATCAGCCTCTGCCTGTCTCCCTGTCTCTATCTGTAACCGTCGTTCTCTGTCTTAGTTTGTACATGTGTCTGTCTGTCCCTGTCTGGGTCTGTCTTTCTCTTTCTCCCTGTCTCTGTCTCTATCTATTTCTATCTGTCTTTGTCTGCCCCTTTCTGTGTATCCCTTTCTACCTGTCTCTTCTTGGGGAGGAGGTGTAATATCTGGCTCTATCCATCTGTTGGGCTTTCTCCGCCTGCCCGAACAGTTGCATCTGTTTTTCTGTCAGGCTGTCCTGTCTCTGGCTGTTTCTGCCTCTGGCTCTGTTAAATCTTTTGATAGTCTGTCTCTGTCTCTGCCTGTCTTAAGGAGACAGGAATGAAAGGTCATTACAATTCAGTATACAAACCCTCTTCTCTTAGGTTCCCAACCACTGGTGTCCCGGCCTCAGATGCTGTAAGAAGATAAAGGTTAGCACTCATGTTCAAAGACATAAGACACCTAAATAAACAATGGCCCATGAAGGAGAAAGCAGTGTCCCAGGGATGTAGGTGGGATGGACACAGACAGCACACAAGTGTAAAGTATGCTACTGGGGAAAGGGTCTATATATAAACAGCACAAAGATGACACTGGAATTTTAATGAAAGATACATCATGTGCTAGAACAATAAAAACATCTTCTTTAAGAGGAAAAGAAAAACAAGAGGGAGTGTCTGGCCACAGGGTCTACCAGAAGGTGCTTGCCACGGCTCAGCCACAGAATTTGGACATGAAGCTGCCTGATGAGAGATTAAATAGCAAAATACACCTATTTTATATAAGTACATAACACAACCCATTGGAGTAAACAAAATTTTGAATTGAGGTCAGTAAGATACATATTGAAATAATTGGATTGAAACAAGATCCAAGGTTCCAATGTCATCACCTGTTTAGCTAGTAACATGACTCCTAAGACATTCATATTTCATGAGACCACATAAGGTTCCACCCTTTCCGTGTCCACTCAGCTACCTGGGCCTTGATGTCCTTCCCTTTATTCAGGATAAATCTCTTGCAAGGGGATATCACCTGCCCCATGTTCCAAGGTTTACTTGCTTGACTCCCATTGCCATCTAAATGTCATAGACTCTCAAATTCACAGATCTCTTCTTTGAAACCAGAACTATAGGCAGCGGTCTGCCCCACAATGTGGAAATCTCAAAGGTGCTGCAATCTACAAAGGAACAAAATCGAACTTATGGCCCAGGGAACCAATATTAATCTAAATGTAACTTCCTTCCTCATTTGAATAAATAAACAGAAAGACATTGATGATGGTAAGGAGATAACAACCAAGACGTTGGCTTAAAATTATATTTCCTCAAGTGTTTGTTTGAGTTTCAGTAATCAAATTTGCCTGTTCGTGATGTTGTAAAGATAGACAGCATTTTCTCTAGTAGGCAAGAAAACTGAAATTTACCTCATTTATTTAGAAAACAAATAGCCAATTGGTATATGAAAAGTCTTTGGGAAAGATTTGTTCTAACGGTGCAGGGGAAAGTTGGGTTTAGTCTGTGAACACATTTTCCACATCGATTGTTTTGATTAGATTCTGCGATTAGACAACAAAGAATAATTTCACTCCATATTGTAGCAAAATTCAACTATCAAACTTGCTTTAAAGACTAGCAGGGTGATATGATTCACTGGAAGGGATTAAAAACCACCTGGGCAAATTCATGCAAAGATTTGAATACCCAAAATATCCTTAAGTCTCTGAAATGTATTCATCACTAAACACAATGCACTACATTGGCGATACCTGTCAATTATTTTAAAAATACCAATAAATATAATACAAGGTGATGGTAAAAATAGGAATCTACAAGCATCTGATTGTTTTGATTACCATGTTTGAAGCACATGGAATTTTATGAAGAACGGTGACTCTAAGTGAATTAAAATTTTCCAAACAGTCAAGAAGAGCATGTTTTGGATGGAGGCAAGTGGGTGAGTATTGTCCACCAGGAGGTGAGGAGACTTCCTGTAATTCCTGTGATTGGTAAGTTCTCCAAAATGGTAGCCCCTAGTCATATGTGACTATTTAAATTGATTAAAATTAAGTAAAATTGAAAATTCAGTCTCTCAGGCTCACTAGCGACATTTGAAGTGCTCAATGGCTGTGTGTAAACAGTAGCTACTGTACTGTGTGCAGCACAGATATGGAACATTTCTATCAGTGCAGAGAGTTCTGTTAGATAGTGCTGTTCTATCATCAGTTGCCCCAATTGAATTTTACATTTCTTTCTACTCCTGAATACATAGGTTGCCTGGATAACCTCGAAGTGTGTTGATGATGTTTGTGGGGGTGGGGAGGAGTTAGAAATATGGAAATACAAAGTGGTCACGTTTGGCTTTGCAGGGTCTCATCAGGATCTCATTTGTCTCACCGTGATTGTTGAGATGTTATGGAGGCTAGGGCCTGGGCTTGAGGAAAGTTGGTAGCCACCCACAGGGATGGTTTGTTCTGAAGCCCTGTCCTCTGAAATTAGAGGAATTTGGGTCTTATCTTTTGTGGCCCATAGATCATGTGACCTGGTAGTCAGACCATCATCTCAAACTCACTGTCCAAAACTAACTTTTCCTTCCTTCTCCCATTCCATTATCATGAAAATCTATTTTCAATATATTTTATATTTGATTTTTTTTAACTGTTCATCTTGTTAATATCTCCACCAGTATGCCAGCCCTCTTCTCAGTCCCAAGGCCTGGTAATTGCCGGTTGAAATGATACAAAATAAATGTCTTTGTGAACTGAGAGTTATGTTAGAAATATTAGCACGTGGGTTTATTGTAGTAAACATATCTGATTCTTCGTTTTGCTTTGTCATCAAGTTTAACGTGATACAATATATCAACGCCTCCCAGCTAAGGAACACCAGGAACACATTTATAGTTGAACAAGCTGGGTTTACTTTTCCCTGCAGTGAAGGAGAACACACAGAATGAGGAACTGGCGGACATATAAGAGGGTGATAGAAAAGGGATATTAAAACATTCGGACTTGTTTTAGGTGATTTGGGTGAGGTCTTAAGGAAGCAGAGTTTTAATCTGGATTGGATACTATAACGATGACAGGTATTCCTATGACTGAGTATATTCATAAACCTCTGGTATAAAGAGACTAGATTAGAGTGAGGCTGAAGCTGCAATTGGTGAAAACAAACAAACAAAGCGGAAAAACAAAAACAAAGCCCCCCAACTAGCTGTCACTCATATTAGCAAGGGGAGGGATATATGGTGATGTGTACAGTCATCTTGCTTTTGTCGGTGCTTAGAAAAAAAATTATGAAGCGGTCTTTTTTCTGTCTCCCTTTATCATGATCTCAGAGTGAAGAGATCTCATGATCTCATCTGAAGTTGGTATTCTGTGAGATTTCTTACTGTCTAATGGGAGAATCACATGCCCTAGCCTGGATGTGAAAGATATTTTTAGTACCCCCCCTTTGGCCACAAGCCCTTAATCCATGTTATCTATACTTCAACCATTGCTCTGATTTTGCTGGTGAGGAATTTATTTAGAGAATGTAGTCTTTAGTTGGACATGGGTTGATCTCTCCCGCTCCTTTCGTTGTAGAATGCATCGTTGAATGCTCTGATGTGACATGGGCTGTGCAAAAGCACTTAAGACACTGGACAGGATGCACCGGCCAACTGCAAAACAAGTAATCATACAAAACACAATGATTATTAGTCCTTGAAACAAGTCTTGAAGTCAAGGGCCTAGATTATAAAAACCAGGCAATGACTATTGCTGCGTTCACTTCTGATAGCCACATGACTTTTGTCAGAAATAAAAACCAGGCAAAGAATCTAGCTGCATTCACTTCTGATAGCCACATGACTTTTGTCAGAATCAAAGACAAGTTTGGGGCCGTCCTCGCTAGTTATTATTTTCCCTAATGTGAGGATAGCATGTCACAAAGCATATATGAATAGGGAGCCAGTTACTCTTCCTGGGAGATATTTAAAAAGAAATTGGTTTGACTGTTATTGGATAATCCCCCCCATCCAGCCACCCCAGGGGAGCAAGATCTGCTGGAATGTTCAGTTTTACATATCTGAAAGTCTCTAACAATTATCCTGAACACACAACATAAGTTAGCATATGCCATATGGGTGTTATATAAGATGTTATGTAAGAAATAGTACCCCAGTGTGGTACAGACTATATCCGGAGTATAAGTATCATTTATCACAGCAAGAGAAAGCCAATTTTGTGTTCCTCAAGGCAAACAAACTGTATTTATCAGAGTTAACCAGTTTTACAAAGCAGGCTGACTATCATGAACAAACGGAACACCCTGAGCAAATTTGACTATCAGGGCCAGGATGGCCCCAATATTGGAGCCTACTCCTGATTGAGTAGGACTTGCTTATAGGATTGTAATGACCTCAGCAGGAGGTCAGTGTCCAATTTTCAAAGTCTGGAGGTTGGGATTAATGCTGTAAGGGAAACTGACAAATCAGAATGGGCCTTCAAAAAGAAATCTGCCTTTAAGAGTATTTAAAGGAGCAGCATTTGTTTACTTTGCCTGAAGGGTCTGATGGATAATGTGAGATGTTTTTCCTTAAGTGGTAGAAGGAGATCACAGAAGTAAAACAATAATACAATAAAGATAAGGGAAGGTCACAGTAATGTGCTAGAAGACATCACAGTGTAATGATAGACAATATTAATAGTAGCGTAAAAGAGGAAAAAAGGGTCTTAGAGAATCAGACAATTAATCTTATTCTGTCATCTTGGGAGGAATCTGTCCACTTCTGAAGTCAGTGTCACCTAGAAGACTGCTAAGCATCCTCAGTTTAAGGTCTTCAGATGGAGTGGATATCCAGTACAGAGGGGAATGTGATGAGGAACCACTCAAGGATCAACACTCTGGAGTTTAACTGATGTTAGTTGTTAACAGTACCTGGTAAGACTTTTTTTTTAACCTAGGCTCAAGGGCAGAATTTTCTGACACTTATTTCAGAAAACCAAGTCTCCAGGTTGCAGATCATGTAAAGGCTGTTTATGTGACTGTTTTGGAGATTTGCTGATATCTGTGTGATAAAGCTGGAAGTATCACATGAGGGCTTTCTAGTAATTAACCCTGTCAGCTTGTAAAAACAGTAGAATCCAAAACTGTGGATGAGGTTCCCAAGGGAATGGGCTGGCCTCATATGAATTAATAAGTAGATTAATTGTGAGTCCCAGATCGGGTTGATCTTACAGAAATGAAAGTTAATAGTAATATTTGAGACTATGGAAATGTTTTGAAAGGCTTTACCAGTTTTAGTTTTAGCATACCGTATTTATTTATTTACTTACTTACTTATTTATTTACTTATATTTTGCGGTACGCGGGCCTCTCACTGTTGTGGCCTCTCCCATTGTGGAGCACAGGCTACGGACGCACAGGGTCAGCGGCCATGGCTCATTGCTGCATTTCACACTTGATCAGCGACTCTGAAGATTTGGAAAGAGCTGATGAAGATGTCTGTCGCCTGCTTTAACTGTACTTTCTTTTAGTTCCAGTAGTCATTTATGCCTCGATACCCGTTCTTACCAAGCCATCATGGTGGCTGGCTTCTGAAGCCTGGTGTATTATGAGCAAGATATGTGTATCTTAAGGGAAAAACTCTTCAGGGAATAGCTGCTATATAGATTTCCCCCTTTAAAAAATTAGGGGCAGATTTGTCTTGGGTAATCAGCACTAAGGTCATGAGGATGCAACCCACAGCCATTCTCTAGACACTTCAAGCAGCAGATGCTCCTCTCCAACCAGACTGGATTCTCCATCCACCTGCAGGTTATACAACTGGAGTCTGGAATGGGTGCAAGATAAAGGCTGCCAGTTCTGCAGTGTGGGTTTGTGGGAGGCTGGTCCATGCCGGTCATTCTAACCCAACTAAGGAACTGAAGGAACATAAAGATCCTCATGGTCCTTGAAGCCCTTCCAGAGCCCAGCATGTTCTGTGGTATTTCCTGCGGGGCAGTTTATAATTGGACCTTCAGTTTTTTAGAACAGTCCCCAGTACATTCTCTGCCCTGTCTCCAACACTGGCAGGCAGCATAAAATAGTGGAAAGAGCATGGGCTTTAGACTCTGTGATTTGAAACTGTTTTGCCACCAACTAGCTGTGTGACCTGAGACTGCTCATTTGTAAAACTGAATTCAAATGCGTACCTCACACAGCTGATATAAATATCAGAGGTAAACATCTGAATATCAGTGTGTGGCCTCCAGGAGGTGATCCCAAGGGTTGTTAGCTAGTATTATCTTGCAGAATTCTACCTCTTATAAAGGAGCCCAAATGCCTGACTATGATCCTGAGCCACACTTACAGCCAAAGTCACACACATTCAATCTCTCATAGGAGAGCCATGGCATCTCTACCATTCCCAGGGAGAAGCCCTACAGAACCACCCTCATAGCCTCCAGGTTTGCCTAGACAGCCTTGAAAGACCTAAATGCTCCACCCTGGAGGCCTGGTAAGTAAGCACAGCTGGCTGGCACCAGCAAGTTAGAGTAGAGAAGCAAAAATAGCCACAGAAGAGCTTAGTCAGCAAGGACTAAGCCTTACCCTGGAGGATCAGGGAATCAGCTAGGAGTTGGGTACATTGACTTGAGAGAGGTATGCCTTGTTCACCTCAGTTTCTGCCCAAACCACTACTGTCAACCCTCTATGAACATTCACTGATGGGTAGGTTGAAGTTTAGTCAATTCTTAACCTTTGGACCTCTTTGGCAGGGTGGTAAAGCCTATGGAACCCTCAGAATAATAGAATAATAGTTTTAACTGCATCAAATAAAATACATAGGATTACAGAAATATTCTATTTTAGATCCCTTAAGTAGGACTACAGAAATATTCTATTTTAGATCCCTTAAGGGTCTATGAACCCCCAGTCGAATACCCCCCAAAAGGTGAGGTTCTTGATGCAGGGGAGGCATGAGAGGTGGTTCTGGAGAATGGGAACTCCCAGGGCATCCTAGGAACAAATGCTATACTGCATTTTAAAATGAAAAATAACAATATAAGGCTAAACAACTGTAATCTCTTTCAAAGCACATTTATGAATTCTCTCACTTGATCCATATAAATCACCCTTGCAGAAAACAAGATTCCTCCTCACACATAAAAAAGATGAATAGTTTTTAGTAAGTATTTGGAAGTCATCTTAGCCCATTGGTTCTCAACTGAGGACAATTTTGAACCCCAAGGGACATTTGGCAAACTCTAAAGATATTGATGGTCATCATAACAGGAGTAGAGGGTACATAGTACTGGCATCAACTGTGTAGAGGCCAGGGATATTGCTAAACATCCTATAGGCACATGGCTTGTCGACAGATCTTGGACATTTATGGTTACCGAGCTTCTAAGATGTTCATCCTCAACTCAGTTACTACTAAATATGACAGAAAAGGAAGGACAGCCAAAGACTCCCAAGGACTTGTCCAGGTGGTGCTTCTAGTGAAGCAAAGAAGGATATAGGCCGGCACAGGAGGAGGAAAAAAAGCTAATTTTCCTTCCCAAACTTGTAGTTACCATAAGAATCATCAGTTTTGTTTGTTTTTAAAAACATCCTCTTCAATTATGGCTATGAAAAATCCCTCAGATGTGTGCACATGTATGTATATACACACATAAATATATGTGTGTATATATGTAGATGTATGCAAAAAATAAATTTATTTTAAAATATGCAGCAGAGCTAAGAAATAACACCAAGCTATACTCATAAAGGCATAATAAAAACATTAGCTTCTGCCTCCGTTGTTTAAAAAGTCTAAATATACAATACACTTTGATTACAGGAGACAATCCTCTGCAAGTTTCCTCTGGATGTCTGGAGCACCTGAACAAAGCTGATTCCATGGAACAAACTAAATAACTGAGGCTTCTAGCTTCCTGCTACATGAATTTGGGAAGAGCCCAAATTTGGGGGAAGAATTATATACTCTTCTATAGAACTTGACAGAATCTTTCCCCCAAACTAAGCATTCATCACTCCCAGGAGTTTCTCCTTTGCCTATACACAGCATTTCCCCCCATAAATTCGCCTTTGACTTTGCCTTCAATTTGGAAGGTCTGCTCCCACCTGCTGCTTCTCCAAATGAATAAAATTCCATCTTGCTCAGAGGAGAGAGAGAGTAATTGATAGTAATTTGTATTCACACAAATTCTGTCTTGCTGTTTCAATACAGTATTTCAAGGAAAGTGGACATCCATGCAAAGTCACACCGTTATAAACAGGCACATTTACTTCTATTTCCAACCCATCAGCATGGGTCCATTTACTACTATCCATAGCAAAAGCACTATAATATATAAAATATCATATAAGTTACCATGTTCATTAATCCACACCAAAGAGTAGGCTAACTCTAGCAGAACATTCACAGGCAATAAAAATAGTCCGTATGCACCCTGTAGTGATAGGAGGCTCAAACCAGTTATAACTGGAAGCACATGACCTGGCAAGATATTACAAAATGACCGCTGTCAGCATAGGAAGGCTTACAATATCAAAGGATAGATTTTGCTTTTCATTCTGCTTTAGTTCAAGGTGAAGTCATTTAAATGATTAAATGTGACCAAATGTTGGGAGCATTAACAGCCATGTTGTTTATACATAATGCTTTCCTCAAAGAACATAGAACAGTTTATAAACATTATTTTACTTTTCTTCACACTTTTGAGGTAGCAGCCACAAAGCATTCCCAATTAACTGAGGCACAAATGAATTCTGTGATTTGTCTACAGTCCCAGTATGATTCCGACCTGTAGCTGGGAATGAAACCCAATGTCCTGATTACCATAAATACCAGAAAAATGCTCCGAATCAGCACTAAGTAAAAGAACAATAATTTTTACAAAATGATGCTATATGGGTTAAAGCGTAAAGTCTTGCTTAATGATTAAAATTACATGCAAAATGAAATAGAATTGGTGTCTGCTGAGGTCTGCTGTACAGAGCAGCTCTCCATCATGCTAAGGCAGATGGTCTTACTCTTCCCACTTCCCAACAGCCAGGCCTCGAGGAGTGAGGAGTGGAAGGAAAGCAGCCTCCTCTGCCAGAGCCCTCCTAACTGGGGTCAGAGTCACTCTACAAGGCCCAGTTTCCATTGGGTTCTTTTGTTGATCTTTAGTGGTATAAAAAGCTCAGCCTGTGAAAGGAAAGAGAACATTTGACAGACACACTCCTTCATGTTGGTGGGAGCTGAGGCAGTAACTCTAAGCTAAAACTAGGCGACTGGGCTTTGCACCTACAAGACGATCATCAGAACCAGAGTCAATGTTTCTGTCACCCTAACAACCTCCTGGTGAGAGCAAACACAGCCTGCAGGCCCTGCCCCAAGAAGAGGAATTCCACTTCAACTTTAGGCATGTGGGAGGGGTGAAGAAAAACATGTCCACTGAGTGATTCATCGTGGAAGAATGTTCTGTATTTCAAATGGCAGGGGGTGGTGGTTGTGGTGCTTACGAGGCTGTATACATGTATTAAATTTCACCAAACTATACACCAAAGAGCTGTACATTTCACTGTCTGGAAAATTTACCTCAATTATACGAGTGGCGTGTATTCAGTAAGTAAAGTTAATGGACAGAAAATACTTATAATAAAAATTTCTACAAACACACTGATCAATAAAAATGTCCTTACTTTAAAAATAAATAAATAACTGGAAGAGGTGGGTGACGCTTGGTGGAAATTTGTTGCTGTTAGATAACACCCCCCAGGCCCTCTTTCAGTTAGATTTATGGAGTCTCTTACTTAAGTAGAAATCATACACAGGAAGTAGAGACATGAGAAAAGATGTATATAGAGAGACGTTATTTCTCAGTATTATTCATGGTACACCTATATATATGACCCATACACACATGAAAAATTATTTTACGAGAATATTTTAAAATGTGGGAAAAATGCTCCAGATAAAATGTTTCAAAAACATGATATTCATTATACATATATACATGCATGTACACATGTAAGACTACAAATGATCAAATCTTAACTTTCTTTGCCATACTTTTCTGTACAATCCAGATTGTCTCTACTAATCATAACAATATTATAATGTCACATACAATTACTACTCCCTACACTCCCAAACAAAAATCTATTGTATATAGACAGAAAGACCACGTGAGGTTTTGCTTATTTAACAACATTGTAAAAGGCTACTTAAATTCATGGTCAACAAGCCCCATAATTTCATGTTAAATAGTAACTAAACTTTCAATGACACCTTATCTGTTTTTAAAAAAGAAACAAGTTCTGAAAATAGTGTATCTTATTGTTAAAAATTAGGCATAAGTACAATTATATTTGATTCTTAGACTTAACTAAGTATAAATACCAAGTATTGACTTATTGGCAGGAAAGAAATTATTCTGACAAACTGTATGACAGCAGGACATGACATCTTTCACATTTCCATATTTGAATTTCACAGCACAGAGGGAGTCATTTCACAAAAATATTTGGAGTGTTTTATCAGTTTTTGCAAAGACTTCTCGTAATACTTTGATAGTCAAATCATACTCATTTGAAGTAATTTTGTTATCAGTTTTAACAAGTCTAATTCGGCCATGATTTAAGCACTACTCTGGTAAAACGTTAATCAATTTTATGAAATGGATTAAATTTTTGCAAGACTTGCAATCAACCTGCATGGTACTACGTTGCATCTTAACCTGAAGGAATCAGAAAATGCCCCATCAAGTCACTGATCCCCTACTACTGTTAGCTGGGAAGGGGCAGGTGAGGAATATTTGAGAGGAACTAATTTTATGAGTAGCTCATCTGCCTCTTTTTGGATTATGAGAACTTCACCTTTCCTACACAATCTACACTAGAGTTCCTACACAGGGACACTGATAATACATACTCTCATAATGAGAATCCTCAACATTTTAAAGTCTTTAAGGCTCAGCTGGGTAATGGAAGTGCTCTTTGATAAAGCCAACTAGACCACCCTAGAGAAAGCTGTGACTGAACTTGACCTGAAGGTCAGCATCAAGCCAGCAGTAAGGAAAACAGGGGACAGAAATCACAACTGGATTAGACACATTACAAACTAAGCAATTACAAAACTGCCTGTGGTCTGAGATGAATTGTTAGTGTCTCTGAAATAAGTGTACGTTTTGTGACTGATACCAAATGCAGCTTGCCAGCCTCCAGGAAGGGGATCTAGGGATATAGCAGTTAAGTGTCTGGCTCTGTGAGCTTAGCTGGAACGGATCCTTGTAGCAACATAAGCCATGAAAGTTAAACTTGACATGGCTCCCACAAAGTCTACTTCAAATGTCATCAGAATGCTACCAGAGTATAGCATTTAAATGAAAAAATTTCAGAAGGTGCCTCTCACATGCCAGGAATGCAAATAGCAGCTGTAAAAATGCCACCTTTTCAAAGCTAAAAAGAAGTTGCTATGCTTGATTGATCCACATGAAGGACGAATATTGTGACACCAAACTGATCTGTCAAAAGTTTTTTAGGGAATTCCCTGGCGGTCCAGTGGTTAGGACTCAGCGCTTTCACTGCCAGGGCCCAGGTTCTTGGTCAGGGAACTAAGATCCCCTGCGGCCAAAAAAAAAAAAAAAAAAAAGGACTTTTTAACCAACTTTCAAAAGAAAGCCTTTTAACTTTGTTGAGGAATATGTAACCTACCTGATGAGAATCCTCTCCCCTCAACAAATAAACAAACATTCAAATAAACAAAACATTTTCAGTATAATTCAATAGGAAATGCAGGTGAAATGCTAATCTTCTTTGGATTTGTTTTCAAATTATACTGTCAATCCTAAGGATGACTAAAAAGTTCCAGCTCTTAAGCAAGGAATACGAAAATGTCCCCAAGACACAATGCAAAACTGCCAAAAGCCAAAAAAGATTCATATGAATCCTTAAAATGTCCATGCAAATTAGACTGTTTAGACTCAAACTTCAATTGTAATGTGCCTGTGTGGATGAGTGTGTGCCACTGCACTGACAAGTGTGTATGTCAGAACAATTTTTAAAAATTAGACATTTAATGTCATGTTGGATTTCCCAGTCCCCCACCCAGTTTCGCAACAGTAAAGGCATTAAACTGATTTTAATAAAGATACAGTCTTCGAACTGAGGCAAAATTGTAGTGACTCCCCATTCTCTCCTAATACTAATAAACTTCTCAACACTTAAAAAAAGACATTCCTTCTACTTAGTAATGTAATAATTTAGAGTGAAAAAAAAATACTAACCAAGAACAGGAACTGAAGTCTTCTCTTGTTGATAAGAGGCCATGATACCATTTGCAGTAGAATTGGGACCTAGAACCCAAGTATTGGGTTGGCCAAAAAGTGCCTTCGGTTTTTAAGTAACAATAAAAGACACATTTTTCATTTTCACCAAGAACTTTATTGAGCAACGTATTCACTCTTTTGTTCCACTACCTTCTGTCATTTTTCAGGCAACTTCATAATTCCATCTTCCCCAAAGTTTTTATCTTTTTGAGCAAAGAACTGTTCCAGGTGCCTTCTGCAGTCTTCCAGGGAATTGAAATGTTTTCTATTAAGAGAATTTTGTAAAGGCCCAAATAAATGGAAATCGGAAGGTGCAATGCCTGGTGAATAGAGCAGATGAATCAGAACTTCCCAGTCAAGCTTTTTTGCCTGGTTATCAAAGAAACATGCAGTCTTCTGTTATCCTGATGGAAGATTATGCGTTGAATAACTCTGGACGCTTTTCGTCGAGTGCTGCTTTCAGTTGGTCTAACTGGGAGCAGTCCTTGTTGGAATTAATCGTTTGGTTTTCTGGAAGGAGCTCATAATAGAGGACTCCCTTCCAATCCCACCATATACACAACATTGCATTCTTTGGATGAAGACCGGCCTTTGGTGTGGTTGTTGGTGGTTCATTTCGCTTGCGCCACGATCTCTTCCTTTCCACATTATTGTATAGTATCCACTTTTCATGGCCCATCACAATTTGTTTTAAAAACGGAACATTTTCACTACGTTTAAGTAGAGAATAGTATGCAGAAATACGGTCAAGAAGGTTTTTTTTGCTTAACTTAGGTGGAACCCAAACATCAAACTATTAACATAACCAAGCTGGTGCAAATGATTTTCGGTGCTTGATTTGGATATTTTGAGTGTGTCAGCTATCTCCCGCGTGGTATAATGTTGATTGTTCTCAATTAATGTCTCGATTTGATTGCTATCAAGTTCAACTGGTATACCTGACTGTGGAGCATCGTCCAGCGAGAAATCTCCAGCACGAAACTTTGCAAACCACTTTTGACATGTTTGATCAGTCACAGCACCTTCTCCATACACTGCAGAAATTTTTTTTTGCAATTCAGTTGCGTTTTTACCTGTCTTGAAATAATAAAGCATAATATGCTGAAAATGTTGCTTTTTAAAAATTCCATCTTCAATGTTAAAATGGCTACACAAAAATTCACCAATGTAATGTCTTTTTTTAAATGCACACTGATACGACAGCTGTCACATACAATCTAACAAAATTGTTTTGAGTGAAGTTAAAGACAACTAGGTGCTACTAGAGCCATCTCACGGAAAAAAAACGACCAAACCTTTTGACCAACCCAGTAGAAAGTAGACTGAATCAGCAAAGATTATTTTATACTTCTGATGACTGCAAATACCCAATTCTCTACCAGCAATAAATAGCCTTTCATTTTCATTGTGGTGTCAAACACTTATGTGATATGAATTTGCCAGTTTCTCCAGTCTCAATTCAGATCACTACATCTCCTGTCCACCAGAAGAACAAGGTAATGATGGGGGAAAAACAGAAAAAGAAAATCTCAGTGATATGTGCCTGGTCATTTCCAAATGAGTGAGCCATACCCTGGGGGGAGGGGGTATAATAAGAGGTTATAGAATACACAGAGCACCAGATTGTACTCAAAGATGTGTGAGAATTTTTACATTAAAACAATTCTGTGCATATCATGGAGAAGAATGCAAACTCCGCACATGTGTTTAAGGTAAAACAAGAGACTTTGCAAGGGGTTTCCCTGGTGGCGCAGTGGTTAAGAATCCGCCTGCCAACGCAGGGGATACAGGTTTGGGCCCTAGTCTGGCAAGATCCCACATGCCGTGGAGCAACTAAGCCCGCAGGCCACAACTACTGAGCCTGTGTGCCACAACTGCCAAGGCCCGTGTACCTGGACCCCATGCTCTGCAACGGGAAAAGCCACAGCAATGAAAAGCCCACACACTACAATGAGGAGTGGCCCCCACTCACTGCAACAAATGAAAAGCCCGCACGCACCAACAAAGACCCAATGCAGCCAAAACTAAAAATAAATGAATACATAAATTTAAATAAAAAGAGACTTTGCAGGAATTCCACACCTGCACGAGCCTCAGCAGGCATACTGTAGGCCCTCCGCCTCGCCTTCACTCAGCCCTGCGAGTTCCCTCCTGGCGCACTCTCAGCAGTGATGTCACGTGCTCAAAACGCTGCCATGTGATTCATGGTATCCTGCAGAGATGACATTACCATGCTTTACCATCCAAAGCAAAAACACAATGTTCCTGGTCATTTCCCCTAGAAGACTCATAAGTTGGTATCTTCGATGTTAACATGATCTGAATAGATAAGGATAAGGGAGGCATGGGGAAGCACTATAAATTAACAGCTTCACAACCACTAGTTCTGAAGGTGATCACATTTCTTCTAAGAAATACCTATTACAGGAAATTCAAGTATTTATGGGAGGCTAATTCTCAGTTGCATTTATTTTTATGGCTTGTAAAATGCTTTCATATCTACCCTCTCATCGAACCTTCAAAACATTCCAGTGAAGTATACAGGGGAGTATTATCCCCGTTTGTAACTGAGGAAATCAAGACCCAGTAAGCTGATGAGCTGATTTCCAGCCTCTCTCTCAGCTCCAAGCCCACCCTTCCTGTACACTGCTCATGAGGCTGGCACTGGGGGCCTGAGAAAACACCCCTCCTTTGACAGCTGTTATGCTCCAACAGTAGCAGACACCAGAGGGACAGGGCAAGGCTGGATAGAGGAAGGAGAAGGAATTTGTTCCCGTGTTCGCTTGCTTTCACTCAACAGGAGCTCTGTACCCCGCAGCAGCTGTTCGTTCCAGTTTCTCTTTATTTCTATACACTTAGAACCAGTGTCATCCTGCCCCCTCGGAAATACCAGCTCCAGCTGGCTGCCACCCCCTTCTCAGAGGTTCAAGAACCAGAACTGCAGGGGCCTCACGGCCAAGCGTCTAAATTCTAAGAATCCCAAACTCTTCCTTTTGTTCCTTCAGCCTTAGGGGCACAGGCTGCTGCCCACAGTTTCAATCTCAATGTTCCTTCTCTGTGTTCCCTTTCTGCCTTCTCAGTCCTCTAGTACTTGGTTAACCAATTCCATATGTTAAACTCTCTCTGATAAAATAATTGCTGTGGTTTTTGTTTTCCTTAATGGACTCTGACTGATAAACTAGGCTTTCTGAATCAAAATCAAAACTCTGAAAAATACACCTGAGGTGGAAGAGACTGAGCAGATATACACAAAAATAGATGACAGTATATTAGAATTCTTGATGGGAATGGATAATGGAATAACGGTAATAGATAACACCTTGTGCCAATTTGGCAAGTCTTGGTAATATGATTGTGGTAAAATCCCAAGCTGGCTTTGCTTTCTACCCACCCTGTCAGTATACCTGTTTTTTCCCAAACAATGTTTCTGTTTTCCCTTAAGACGATGGTTTACCAGCCTCATCTAATTGCTTCTTTCTGAGAGTCATCTGTTAGTTTTCACTGTATCAGGTTTTGTAGTTTTCCTGGGCAATTTTATAGCTTTTCTTCAGGCTATTGTTTAAGGTTGTCTTAACAATTTATATAATTTCTTTATCATTTATATGCAGTTACTCACATTTCTTTATAATTTATATATTTTAGATTTTCTAGTGCATTATAGTTTTTAAATATTTCACACTTACCAGTGCCTTATAGTTTGTTAAGTGGTTTTGGCTTAATAATTTCATTTGAAGTTTATCTGAGAATAAGAATATTTTGTTCACGCCTCATAGCTATTAAGGGGCAGAACTTAATTCTTCTTAGTAGTTGTCAATGTGATATTCCCTAATCTTCTGATGAGAGTGATAGCACAAATATTATAACGATAATTTTATAGACTCAGAATTGAAACTTAACTGACATGCCTCATCAAAAACAAACGAATTCTTGCCAGAGTTGAAATTAGAATAAAAAGTGAAAATTTCCTGAATTTTAGTCAGATCTTTTTTCCATTGTGGAACAAAGCCCTTTTAGTTAAGACATATTATCAGATCTTATATCTTTAACTTATGAAGCAAAATAAAAAAGTGTAAAAATGAAAAATAAAACTTAACTATAACTTGTCAGTTTTAAGTTTCTTACATTATAAAATGAACATATATAATGTTTACCTGAAATTTTTTGAAGTGCCTTAAGAAGTAATAGTTAGTAGTCTGTCATACAGAGTGAAGTAAGTCAGAAGGAGAAAATACCGTATGCTAACACATATATATGGAATCTAAGAAAAAAAAATGTCATGAAGAGATTAGTGGTAGGACGGGAATAAAACACAGACCTACTAGAGCATGGGCCTGAGGTATGGGGAGGGGGAAGGGTAAGCTGTGACGAAGTGAGAGAGTGGCATGGACATATATAAAGACTACGGAACATCGCAGAAAATATTTATGATAAAGTCAGTGAAAAAGAAGAGCACAAAACTGGGAGTTCACTGTGGATGGAATGAGATGAAGATTTGTCTACAAAGAGCTTAACAATGGAAAGTGAGAAACGAACAGTTCTTTGAGAGAGATATGACTATTATTGATTTGGTTTTTTGTTTGTTTACATTAATGTTGTTATAATAAAGATTTCTGTTCCCCCCCCAAAAAAGAAGTAATAGTTAAATCCTAACGTTGCTTTAAGAATACTCAAAATATAATTAGTCTATTCAATATGATTCTTCAAAACTTGGGATATGTTAATGCATGAAATGCTCTAAAACTTTAATATAAAATCAATTTCCAGGCAATACTGTTTTCTTACCTCGTTAATAATTCATTTTATTTCAGGGGAGAGAGGGCACTAAAAACTTCGCAGGATTTAATTCAGCATCTAGAGGTAGATTTTATTTCCATGTCATGCTAATACTGTAGCATAAAAGTTGGGCTAAAAGTTGGTAATAGCTAGTTTTCTAAATGATTTACTGTAATTGTATGTTTACCTGCGCACACAACACATGTATACTACAGATGGTGGTAGAAAAGTAGAGGACTTGCAGTAGCATTTTTTGGAGCTTTTTGGGTTTTTTTCTTATTGGAAAAAAACCTTAAATATTATAGGGATAAAGTAGAAAGGGTTTTGATAGTCACTAGATGCAATATTAACTTTAAGGTTTTCCCAAGTAGGTGCAAATATCCTATCAGCAAATGAGTATCTCTTATACTGCCCTGAAAGTGAGGAAAGGTTTTTGGCTTCTTCATTATTGAATTGGATGAATGATATTGATTAAATGAGATAACACAAAAGGAAGCATCTGTCATAGGGTTGAGACCACTACAGGTTCTCAGTACATTTTACTTTCCTTTTCTTCTTCCATATTCCTGATGATTTAGGGCATCCAGAGAGAGACACATGTACTGACATTCACCCTTCTGCCCTACATGTCTCATGAAACTCCACATAGGCCTAGCTCTAATTCTCCTCACTTACCTGGAGGTTCAGATTGATAAGTGGATTACAATAGTCCTTTCTTACTTCCCCTGACTCTCATGTTAGTCTGTTTGCCTCTATAGAACCAAGGGTATTCTTGCATTTGAAATTTGAAATTTCTATCACTTTACCAACTTTATGTATTTCCTTCGGCATTCCCATGTGCTTTCACCTGAGCCTCTTCAGGAAAGGGATTTCAGCTTGAGAGGATGATTGTCAACAGTCAGAAGAATTGTAGAAAATACTTCATGTGGAATTTTCTGTAATGTTGAATATAAGTGAGTTTTTCCCTTTTTAAAAAGTGGAATAGGGGCTTCCCTGGTCACGCAGCAGTTAAGAATCCGCCTGCCAATGCAGGGCACATGAGTTTGAGCCCTGGTCCGGGAAGGTCCCACATGCTGCGGAGCAACTAAGCCCGTGCACCGCTACTGCTGAGCCTGCTCTCTAGAGCCCGCGAGCCACGACTACTGAGCCCATGTGCCACAACTACTGAAGCCCGTGCACCTAGAGCCTGTGCTCCGCAACAAGAGAAGCCACCGCAATGAGAAGCCCACATTGTTTTCCCTTTTAAAGGATAGGAAAAGATGCGAAGGACTATTTGACCTTGAGATCAGGTTATCCAATTATAGCAAGGCAGTTGGAAAGGGAATTAAAGTTAACCCCGAAATTATTGCCTCCTTCTTCTTCATATGTTTTATCTAATTTATTACCAAGATCTATTATTTTCCTTCACAAATCACTCTCAGATTTGCCCTGTTCTTTTCATTCTTCCTGCTGTCACCTAAAGCTCAGTCTTCACTTCCCTGGTATCTCTCACCTAAAACATCCTGTGTACCATTTAAAAATAATCATCCCGAATATTCGATAGGATTTTTCAGTATTCTTTCCCATCATCCTCTTCTCTTCACTAAATTGTACAATATATGGTGAATAGGGAAAAAATAATCCACTCAAATGGCTGGTTGAAGAATGTGTATAGGTGACACATTCTATCTTGCTGAGCTGGAAGCAGGAATGTTCTAACGCTTTTGACCTCATCTAACCCTTTTGACCCCGTGTTCCAAGATTCAGCACCCTCTTATAATTGGGGATATTATTAGATGAGCTTCGGATCCATCCAAAAGCCCAGGCATAATTTTTATGGCTAAGCATCAAATGTCTTGCGATCCTACATGGTAATTGGAGGTGTCCCGGTGTAGGGGAGCCACTGCAGGGACTGATTCTGCACCAGGTTTGTGAAAACTGCTTCTGAATACAGTTAGACACTTGTGTTTTCAGGGATACACCAAAAACCACAGAAGTTCCATGACAGACCTTTTATGTTTAGGTTTTATTTTTTACATTCGGTTTGAAAATTATCCATGAGTGTATTTCTTACCAACTATCTAGACAACATACACCTAATGTAGTGATGTTTTTCCTTTCTACCGCTTTTTGCTGAAGAGGGTTTGAAGCTTGCTTCAAGTGTGCAAGTTTTCTCAAAACAGGTAATGCACGTATCCCTGCCTGGTGCTGGTGGTGATGTCGTAAATACACACTTTGAGGGTATATTATTAAGGTATAAAGGTACTTAAGATTTAAAAGATGGAATTTCATTGGAGTTGTTATAACTTCCTTATTTACATTTCAGCTGAAAGATGATGATAAGCTTATGCTTCTCCTGGAAATAAACAAGCTTGCTCTTCTATGCCACCAGCTCCAGACACTTACTAAGACAACTTTGCAGAATCAAGCGTTTCTAAAGGTAAAAGGGAGGCTGCGACATTCAGGAAAGCACTTGAGAAACTTTCACACTTCTTTTTTTTTTTTATTAGGTTAGCTTCCAGCCCCCTGTTCTTCAAAGAAAGCGTTAATACCCACAGAAGAACAATTTATTTCCATTTTTCCTGCCTTGACTGCAAGAACCATTTATCATCTGCAGTTATAACTGACCCCAGGAAGCAGTAGGTTCACCAAGTAAATTAGCTTTGGGGACATGATTAATACCATAGCA
>NC_041234.1:38791296-38792880 GCF_002837175.3 Physeter macrocephalus | reverse complement strand
AGAGTATTACAAAGACAAGAGGCATAATGGCTATTTTCATCCAACTTCTCTCATTTTGCTATAAACTGCTGAAGAAGGTAAGATCATTTCTCTATCTTAAACTCACATTTAACAAATTAGTCTAAAGGAAAATGCAGAAGAAAATAGATACTATTTAATTTTGCAATTTTTATTTTAAGAGTAAAGCAGAAACCAATTGTCTTAATTCTTTCCAGCTTCAAATGGAAAACAACCGATGGATCTCAGTTACAAATAAAGACTCTGTGGACAGTAAAACTTGAGAAGCTCTTGCGGTCAGATCTCTGCAACACCATGTGGCAAAGCTGACATTTTTAGAAAGCAAACGATCCTGTATATTTCAGAAATAAAACAATTTTGTAGAGAAAACAAACTGAAATCTTGCTTTATTTTCTGATCATGAAACCGACTGTGAAGCTTTCTGACAACTATAAATGCCATGGTAGTTGCTCTATTTCTAATTGCAGTGTGATTTTAAATGGCACATTGCCATGAATAGTGTTCTTCAAAAGGCAAACCAAATATCCTTACTGCCTTCATGACAATTTAATCCAAAGAAGCTATTTTGAACATATGCTCACCTTTGGCACATTTGACCCTAACTTCCTATGTTTTTTAACTTTAAGCTTATCATCTGGGACACTGATTTGCCTCAGAAGAGACACAAAAGTCTGGGTGATGCAGAGTTTTCCTTAAACCTGTGGACTCTTCTTCAATCCCTCTGTCTACTGAGTATGACTGGGCCTCTGCTGTCCCCTCTGTCACTGATCATCCATGCCAGGAGCACACGTCTGTTCTCTAGTAAGGGTTTCACAGAGCACAGGAAATCTGCTGTGATACATGTCCCTCCCCCACCCAAAAACAGGGTCATGGAGCTCACTCCACGGAATCCTGGAGGAACTCACTAGGAGATGGTTTTGGTTCTTGTTCTAGATCCATCCCAGGAGCACACGTCTGTTCTCTAGTAAGGGTTTCACAGAGCACAGGAAATCTGTTGTGATGCATGTCCCTCCCCCACCCAAAAACAGGGTCATGGAGCTCACTCCACGGAATCCTGGATGAACTCACCAGGAGATGGTTTTAGTTTTTGTTCTAGCATAGCTGGCCTGTCTGCCCTGGATATTGGCTGGAATCCTAAGCCTATCTTACTGGCTTGAAAAGCAGTTTTTGTACTTCTCAGTAGTAACTGATGGAACAGAAGATAGAAGACAGAGAACAATTGCACTAAGCTGTTCAAAATAATTTCTGAGTAAGTATACCTATGTGCCTTTGGAATATTCATTAAATAAACGACTTTAGTCTTTTTAATTTTAGGGTTTAAAGCTTTTGTTTTTGTGGGGTGGGTTTTGATTGAAGTATCTGGTTATAAGTTCTGTCCTTATGATGTAGTAGAGTTAACTTGATTTTGGGGCCTTGTATCCCGATGCTTTGAAATGTATTTTGAAATCCAACTGGACATGGCAGTTGCCAAACGGCAGTAGTTCTATAAGCTCATCTGATGATCATTATCTGGGTCAGCCATCACAGTCAATATTCACAAGATCCTGAAGAACCACAGTGCTACCA
>NC_041234.1:38787784-38790682 GCF_002837175.3 Physeter macrocephalus | reverse complement strand
AAATATTTTACATACCTCAAATGAGAATATTCTCTTATTTAAATGCAAGTAGGGGTGGGGAAGAGATAAGTTTTGACTTGAACAGCAAAGGATGATGGAGAACTAAAAGAATTTAAACTGAAGGATAATGGTCTTATTTAAAAACAGAAATGTTGGGCTTCCCTGGTGGCGCAGTGGTTGAGAGTCTGCCTGCCAATGGAGGGGACGTGGGTTCCTATCCCGGTCTGGTAAGACCCCACATGCCACAGAGCCGCTATGCCCGTGAGCCCGCAGGCTGAGCCTGCGCATCCAGAGCCTTCGCGGACGGAGCCTATGCTCTGCAACGGGAGACGCCACAACAGTGAGAGGCCCGCGTACCGCAAAAAAAAAAAAAGAACCACAGAAATGTTTATATGTGTGTGTATGTTGCAGCCCTGAAAGAAAAATAACAATTTTAAAAGAAGTCCTTTTATTTGAAATTCAATGTAAACAAATATACAATCTTAAACCATGAATTCATAGTTTTTTGTTTATTGTTTAAATGATGTGAAAGCTTTTGTTCTGTTCAAAAGCATCTGTGTCTTTGAATTCCAGGAACTTCTCGGGAACTTCTTCGCTGGTTAACCCGGAAACTAGGGTGTGAGACTGAGTGACCCCAAATGCACATGTTACTTCATACCGCATTATAATACTTCCATGTTAGCAAAGCCCCTTTCAAAGCCTTTTCACGTGTCCCTCATTAAGAAGCCAGTGTTACAGTGCTACATTGTTCAGAGTTGAAGGCCAACCCATAGACTTGGAGAAGGTACACTCTACACCCTGCCTCTTCCCGGCAACCTGAGGGGTGCAGTTGGGGCAAAAGGGGTGGGACCAGACGTTTGCATCGTGTCACACTGAAGCAGACTGGGTAAGAAAGGCCAGTTGTTGTTTTTCAACTTCAAAGTGATGGAAAATGGAGGCAAAAACAATAACCATGACATAATATTCAAAGGCAGGAAGATCTGGGAGGTCGAAGACAAAATGCAATCAAGGCTTGTTATGCAAGACAAAGAAGGAAAACTAGGTCAGGTTTTAAGATCAGGCCTCCCTGCGGATAGCCCGGTGTGAAGTGAAGGACGCTTCAGCTCCTCTGGTTCTTCCTTAGTGCACTGACTCATAGGCCAGGTAAGGATAAGAATGCCCTGTTGTTTTTACTCAATCTTAATCCTCATGAGGTAGCTGTTGTGGCATTGATGCGTTTCACCACTACTTCGTCATACTGTTTTTGTGTCAGTACCCATTCTGTTATGCTTTTACTTTCTTCAAACTTGGGCAACACAACTGCAGTGTAGCCTTCGGTGGATGGCTACAAGGGAAATAGAATACTTAATACTGTCAAACGGTAAAAAAATCAGATAAAAAGTATGTGGATGGGATCTTACTTCCCCAGACCCTTTTACCTTCTCTTGAAGAACAGATGGCTTATGGAGAATGCTCTCATTCACTTCCATCAACTGTCCTCTAACACAGCTATTTAAAGAAAAAATTGCTTTGAAGAAAAATATTACCTTCTTGTTTCCCAAAAATTGTGGTTAAAAAATAACTCACCTAGACATGGTGTATTCTTCTCCATCAGAGCAGTAAATCTTACACAGAGGTCCAAGTTCTGTTAGAAGCTAGGCACCACCCTAGGCTCTAGGGGAAAAAGCAGACTAAGACAAATGTGATAATAGGTAATTTAGTTACATATTAAGCATATATTTTATCTTAACTTATTACACTTTATATTTAACTGTACATGAGAAAGCTGCACATAGCCAAGTGTAAAGATTTCAAAAGGGTAGGAAAATCTTACCAATAAGCAGTAATATAAAATTCAACATTATAGAGAATGACAGCAATATTGTACAAAGTTAGTTTACAAACTTTTTGGCCAAGGCAATACAAGGAGGCTCATGGGAAACGGATGCAAGCATGTCTGGTGTGTTGCTCTTTTTTCCCAGGAATTTTTACTTCAGTGAACATCTGAGGTCAAGATGCTGTTCGTTATGGCCTCTTTCCACTCACAACATTATTAGACAGCATTCAGGTGTTACTGCATGCGATTCACTCCTCTGCCTGTGGGTACTTTGTTTCAAAATACTAGTCAGTGTGACTCCCCACTTTTGGGAGGAGGGGCTGGGGACTTGTCCCAGATGGTTTGTCTACCACTGGCTCTGTGTCAGAAAGAAGTGTTTTAACCCCTTTTTGTCACCTCACAAGGGAGAATAAATGATGGGCAGTGCTGAGATGTGATCAAAGCTTATCTACAGTGGTTTCCATATGCAGGTCCCTCTCTGTTCCTCAGAAGTAACAACAGTGTTACTATTTCGGACAAAGATGTATCACAGGAACATCACAAGCACTAACTGTTTTTCTTGCAATTGGTAGACATTTAAGAATGGTCCATGCTTTTTAAAGTCCACTTGCTTCTTGAGTGAAGAAAAATCAATAATTATAAGGCAGGTTATTAGGGGCCTTCAGGAGTACAAAGGGGAGTATAAACAAGGGTCTTCCAGAACACTGAGGGTAACTAGCAGAAACTCTTAGTATGAACTCAGTAAATGAAGGACCTAAATCACTAACTGAAACTTTCCCATCCAGGGGAGTTTGTCAGGATAGTTTAGTATGGTATTGAGTTGTCCTTGGTGTGATACCCTCCTTTAGCAATAAAATGTCCAGCCTGCTTAGAATTGTAGAGGGCAGAGGTAACATTTTCTATAACTAAACGCTACGTGGAGGTAGAGTGTGTAGCTAGATGTGTATTAAATTGGCAATGATTTAGGAATGGGAAAAGATACGAAGCAAATACTGTATATTTTCTCAGATTGATTTGTTTTTTTCACTACCTCAGGACTTTTTTTACTTTTAAGTTCACATGTGAAAATATACGATAAAGAA
>NC_041234.1:38783128-38787205 GCF_002837175.3 Physeter macrocephalus | reverse complement strand
TAGAAAGGACAAAATATCTTGTTATATTGGTATTAGAGTTGTTCTTTCAAAGGCCCAGCTTCCCCATCCTTCATCCTGGAGATGATAGGGATGGTGGCCCAGAAGCTAATATGACAGATAATATACCTTCTGAAATACCTCATTTATTGGCCTGAGAATTTCTTTAGAGTTTAAGTAGTCTTAAAATCATCTCTAACTGCCAGGGAAGTATGCTGAGCATACATTACTAGAGTCTAAGGCTGGATGGCTCTATCATTATTATGATAATAAAGGATTTAAGTAGAGACATACAGGAATAGACCCGCTTAAATTTCCCAGAGACTTTGTTCTGAAGTCTGCTACAGTTGGTACTGATTTGACAGGAAATGCTTTTAATTGCTTTTCCACTTTGAAGAACTACATGGGATCCTGCCAGTGTGATGACACATATTCTACGAGGAGCAAAAATTGATCCTGTATTATTGCTTGGTATGATTCTTCCTCCTACTGAATTTCCTTCCCCAAAAGGGAAGAGTACCAGAGGTGTTTAGACAGCACTGAGGAGGAAGACAGAAAAGTAAGGCATGCCGGTAGGTACAGGATACCATCTGCGTTTGTAGCCTAGCCCTCTCCATGGGCTTGGGCAATTCAGTGGTTAGGCACAGGCTGGTTATTTGAGGTAGCAGCCGACTGAGGGTGTGGACCTCCATTTGGATGTTTGGGTAATCAAGTTTATTTGTTTAGCGTAGGCACTGAAAGACTCATTCTTGTCAACCAAACTCCTACTATAAATAATACCATCTCAGTACAGTGGAAGATCATCGTTTAATGAATATTTATTCAATACAAGACCGTACCAGGCTACAATGCCAGAAAAAAGGTTTTTTTTGATAATTTAAAATTCCCAATTTGCTTACCGGTTAAAGTGTTGTAGTATACAGTGGTCCTCACAGGGTTTTCCTTGACATGTAGAAGAAATGAATGAGTCTGATGGCTGTTCAGTCAATATTTACTACCACTGTCTAGTACCTTCTTTGGTTCATAGAGGTAGTTAATTATGAAGGCTGGACACATACATCACTGGTATCACTTCATTACTCAAAAAGATATACATAAAGGCTTACCATCAAGCATTTAAAGATATCTGGTCCAGATGGAATCATTCATTCAATGTTAAAATGATGATTAACTCTTTGCTCCACCTTTTTTTATCCTCACTTTAAAATGAGTACAATCATTATTTCTATTAGAAAAAAAAGTGATTAGTAATGTATTCTTTTTGTTGTTGTTGTTCTGTTTTACAATTTATTTATTTATTTATTTTTGGCTGTGTTGGGTCTTCGTTTCTGTGTGAGGGCTTTCTCTAGTTGTGGCAAGCGGGGTCCACTCTTCATTGTGGTACGCGGGCCTCTCACTATCGCGGCCTCTCTGGTTGTGGAGCACAGGCTCCAGACTCGCAAGCTCAGTAGTTGTGGCTCACGGGCCTAGTTGCTCTGCGGCATGTGGGATATTCCCAGACCAGGGCTCGAACCCGTGTCCCCTGCATTAGCTGGCAGATTCTCAACCACTGCGCCACAAGGGAAGCCCAGTAATGTATTCTTTATTTAATTTAGTAGCATGTTTTGTTGGTCTATTGTAGAGAGACGAACTCATACTGGTTCGCCCAGGACTGTCCTGATCATAGCGCTGAAAGTAATGGATTCTGGAAAACACCTCAATCCAGGGTAAACCGGACGGTTGGTTACACTAAGTCTGGCTAATAAAACGTATGCTATTGTAAAATATTTCAATATTGTAAAACATGAGTACACCTATTATCCCTAAATGAATGGGAGGAAGTTGGGTTAGAGGAGGGTCCCCAACGATGCTCTCATCACTGATATTTGCTGGGTACACAAAGCTGTACAACAGGATACCTACTTCTAAGTGGCAAATGTGTAATACCAGCGACTTCCTTTAAGTAAAACTGTTAGATGCTGCTTTCTAAATGCCTCTACTCTAACCCACCCTCTTCTCTCCATCCCTATGCCTCTACCTTAGTTTAGACCGCTACCATTTAAATCAGTTTATGTATCGCATCTTCTTGGAGGACGGAGCCCCTCAAATCCCTTTAGGCACTCATGGAGATTGCAATCCAGCTCCTGCCTCCCTCGGGGATCTCACCTTAGTCTACCATCTTCCCGCAAGCAACCCACCCTCGTGAACTCGCACTGCGCTCGCCCTACCCAGCATGCACCCTGCTGTTTTCCAAGTCTTTGCAAATGCCATTCTCTTGGCCTACAGGGGAACAGAGAGATCAAGTTCCTTCTGATGTGGGGAGGAAGCGCTGGGGAGGGCGCTTGTGGCTTATGATCTGTCATCATAGTTCCTATACTGTCAGGCAAATTGGTCCCAGAGGAGACTGACATCATTCTCCACTTACCCGCTTTGTACCAGCAAGTGAAGTAATGATCCACAAGTGATGGCACCGCGGGCTCCGCAGCCAAGGCGGGCTCAGGGGTCTCGGGCTCGGTAGCCTTGGCGACCTCAGGTGCTGCAAACCCCGCCCCCTGGGGACCAGTACTCTTTCCCCCGCTTGCCACGGGGGAAGGTGTCTTTCCGGCCTGTAGTCCGGGACACGCGGTGTGCGCACGCGCGCTGCTCCCCAGGCTCCGCAGGCTCCCCCCACCGGTGCCACTTACTGAGCATTGGGGTCTGACGTCAAAGCAGGGCTCAAACACAATAGGCAAGTCAGTAGGATGTAGGGACAGCGGGCAGCAGCCAGCACCGCTCCTCACAAATCTTTGCGGGGCTACGAAGCAGGCAGGCTACGGCCCCTCGGCCTCGCGGCGTCACTCCTGCGCCGGTCGGCGCGTGTCGGGATAGCTTCGCTTGCGAGTACGTGATTCGCCGGTCGCCCCTCCACCCGGCTTCAGCCACTACAGGAAGGGGTCGAGCGGCCCGGCGGCTTGGAGACCCAGTGCGCGTCGCGAGAGCTCAGACAGAAGCAGCTGAGAGGGAGAGGCCCGTGCGCAGTCCTGGGCAGACTCACCGCTGTTTGGGGGTCCTCAGAGCGCGGCGTAGGTGACCGTTCGAGCGACGTAGCTGGGGTGGGGGCACGGAAACGGGCCCTGTCCGCCAGAGGGTGTCCTGATGAAGGGAACCCTCTAGCGCCCAACCGGTGCCTGCTGCAGGGCCGGGAGTGAAGTGCGACTTGACCACCTCTGCCCTCCTTGAGTCGTTTTTCTGCACAATTGCCGCCTGCTGCACCCGCGGCCATCAGTGGGCTCAGCGCGGCGCGGCAGGAGGGGGAATGACATGCTGCTCCCCCAGCTGCACACTTACCCATTCTCCGGATTCCCTGCAGTTGTGGACAATACCGCCGAACCAAGTAATGCACCAAGTAAAGCGCAACAATGTATGATGGAAGGTGACAGTAGTAGAGAGAAGTTCATGTACTGTGCTGCGAGTCCCTTCTCGCATCTGCAGCTTTTCCTTGGAGATGTTGTCCCTGTGCATTTCCATGTAACGTGGTATCTTATGTGGCCCTCTCCCCCGTTAAGCTTTGACCTCTGAGGAGGCAGTGACTGTCAGTCATCTCTTGTCTAGACTAGCACTTAGCAAGTGCTCAGTCGGTATTTGATGTAGGCCACAAACCGGATCGTAGGAGTACATAGTTTGTGAAGGATTCAAAACATACACTGACAGGCAGGGCAGTAACCAGTGAATAGTTTACTGTGAAAGTGTGGTCAAAAGGGAAGCCGACCCACAGTTTCAGCTTGGAGGACAGAGACAGTAGGAATGCCATGTCCCCAGAGGGGAAAGTAGTTTGGTGGAGAATAGCAGGTACTTCATTTAACAGGTTGCAGAAAGGGTTCTGATAAGCCAAGGTCCTGGGGGAGTTTGGAGGGTTCTCCTTTGCTGGTCTTGAACAAGAGTAGCACACTTCTGAGAAGGTAAGGGAATAAGGATGATAGGTGTATAACTGTAGAGAAGTTCATTTTGAGGCTGGAAGGGTTGGGGGATCTGTTTGGTACTTGTGGTCATGGGCGTGATAATTAGCCAAGAGTTGGATGGATGAAGGAGCAAGGGAAGAAAATAGAGGAGTTGCAGAAGTTC
>NC_041234.1:38782841-38783112 GCF_002837175.3 Physeter macrocephalus | reverse complement strand
CACATGACAGGTCAATAATCAGGAGACGAGTTGCTGGGGCAAGGAATAAGGTTTATTCGGAAAGCCAGCAAACCAAGATGGTGGGCTCATGCCCCCAAAGAACCATCTTGCCTGAGGTAGAATTCAGGTTTCTTTTATACTAAAAGGGGAGGGAGTAAAGTCAAACATTTCCTGGTTCCCATCAGCCTCCAGAGGGGTATGTGTGAATTTCTTCCTCCCTGCAGTCATTCACAGGTGGGCCTGGTCAGGATGTTTCTTGTGAGCTAAACAA
>NC_041234.1:38779882-38781806 GCF_002837175.3 Physeter macrocephalus | reverse complement strand
GGCCTAACCTTGGAGGAGAGGCATTGTAAAGCTGGTGTTGATAACTCTGGAATTCAGAGGAGGAGCTCCATGTTACTAGACTTCAGGCACCTGGAGGGGGCACCTGCCTGGTTAGTGCTGGTACCTCTGGGGTGGTAGTTATCATGCTGGTCATGGGAGTGCTAGAGGCTGGGACCACATGCCCCTGGAAGGATGAAGGCCCATTGCTGGGGCGATATGGATGGAAACAGCAAGGTAACAGGAAAAAGCGTGTCCTCCTCAGCTCCTTTTGCCTTAGCCTTCCAAATACTTATGCTGGGGTTCACGGACGCCAGAGCTCCACAGATTGTTGCTGAATAGAATCCAAGTTCACAGGGAGACATTTTGATGCTCTGATCATGGCAACAATAACAGCATAATTTTTATGAGCTAAACCAGGATGAAATACACCTGGTCTTCTGTCGCCTGTTTTCATCTCTTGCTACTCTGTCCCGTGTTTACTCCCCTCTAGTCAGACATCCTCTCATCTCAAATCTACCCATCCTTTCAGATCTAGTTTGCCTTGATTTTCTTCCTCGCTTCCACCATGTGTGGGCTTGCCTTCCTCTTAACCCACATTTTATGTTGTCTCACTCATACTACACTTAACATTTTATATGCTATGTAGTATAAGGATTAACTCATGTTTATTCTTTCATTGTCATAATTATGCAATGCAAGATGAAAGAATTCACCTTGGATTAAGGTGACAAGAAGGCCAGTGTGGACTGTGTAACTTCCTGAGAGCAATAAATGGTTTTCTTTTCTTTTTTTTAAAAAAAATATTTCTTTATTTATTTGGTTGTGCTGGGTCTCAGTTGTGGCACTCGGGCTCTTTAGTAGCAGCAGGCGGGCTCCTGACTTGTGGCATGCAAACTCTTACTTGCAGCATGCATCTGGGATCGAGCTCCCTGACCTGGGAATGAACCCGGGCTCCCTGCATTGGGAGTGCAGAATCTTAACCTCTGCGCCACCAGGGAAGTCCCATAAATGCTTTTCTTAATTTTTATGTTTGATTTCAATTTTAATTTTTTAATGAGGATATAGAGCCAGTTTATAAATAAATGTAGTTGGTGGTATTAAAGTAATTTTATTTTCTTCAGCTGCCAGGATCTATATGTGGATTTTTATATTATTTTGTAAATCTGTCAAGTTACAAAAACATCCTCATGTGCAAAAATAGTGTTTTCTCATTCATTGCGTTCTTCTCAACTTTCCTGCAGAATAACTGATGTTAAATCTTTTTTGAAGAAAAAACTCTGAAGTTGAGAATCTTGCCTCTTACAAAGATTGAGACCGTAAAATAGATTTCACAGCCTCATTTTGTAGACCATAGATTTACACAATTTATTATGTTGCAACCACTCATCTCTGTGTGGGTTCAGATTAGATCTTTATTTTTCTCCTTTTTTTTCTTGGTAATTCTAACTTCTCTGCTCCCTGAATCATTTTGCTTATATTGGAGTGTCACTTATCTCTACTAAAGTGTTTCAATTTCTCAGAGACATTAAAGCTTCATCAAGAGATATTTGTATATATGTGCCACATATATACAATGGAATATTACTCAGCCATAAAAAGAAAGGAAATTGAGATATTTGTGTGAGGTGGATGGACCTAGAATCTGTCATACAGAGTGAAGTAAGTCCGAAAGAGAAAAACAAATACCGTATGTTAACACATATATATGGAATCTAAGAAAAAAAAAAAGCTCATGAAGAACCTAGGTGTAAGACGGGAATAAAGACACAGACCTACTAGAGAATGGACTTGAGGAAATGGGGATGGGGAAGGGTAAGCTGTGACGAAGTGAGAGAGTGGCATGGACATATATACATTACCAAACGTAAAATAGATAGCTAGTGGGAAGCAGCCACATAGCACAGGGAGATCAGCTCGGTGTTTT
>NC_041234.1:38777832-38779797 GCF_002837175.3 Physeter macrocephalus | reverse complement strand
GGTGTTTTGTGACTACCTAGAGGGGTGGATAGGGAGGGTGGGAGGGAGGGGAGGGAGACGCAAGAGGGAAGAGATATGGAAGAGATATGGAAACATATGTATATGTATAACATATGTATTTGTATAACTGATTCACTTTGTTATAAAGCAGAAACTAATACACCATTGTAAAGCAATTATACTCCAAATATCTGGGTCTGTCCATCTGTTGGGCTTTCTCAGCCTGCCCGACCAGCTGTCTCTATTTTTCTGTCAGGATGTCCTGTCTGGCTGTTTCTGCCTCTGTCTCTGTTACATCATGTGATAGTCTGTCTCTATCTCTGCCTGTCTTAAGGAGACAGGGATGAAAGTTTATTACAATTCAGTACACAAAGCCTCTTCTCTTATGTTCCCTTCCAGTTGTGTCCCGGAGACAGATGCTGTAGAAAGATGAAGGTTAGTATTCATGTTCAAAGACATAAGAGACCTAAATAAACAATGGCCTATGAAGGAGAAAGCAGTTTCCCAGGGATGTAGGTGGGATGGACACAGACAGCACACAAATGTAAAGTATGCTACTGTGGAAAGGGTCTATATATAAACAGCACAAAGATGACATTGGAATTTTAATGAAAGATCCATCATGTGCTAGAGAAAGAAAACCATCTCCTTTGAGTGGAAAAGAAAAACAAGAGGGAGTGTCTAGCCACAGGGTCTACAGGAAGGTGCCTGCCAAGTCTCAACCACAGAATTTGGACATGAAACTGCTTGATGAGAGATAAAATAGCAAAATGCACCTATTTTATGTAATTACACAACATAAACCATGGGATTAAACATAAAATTTTGAATTGGGGTCAGTAAGAAACATATTGAAATAAGTGGATTGAAACAAGATCCAAGGTTCCAATGTCATCACCTGTTTAGCTAGTAACATGACTCCTAAGACATTCATATTTTATGGGCCCACATAAGGTTCCGCCCTTTCCTTGTCAACTCAGCTACCTGGGCCTTGATGCCCTTCCCTTTATTCAGGATAAATCTCTTGAAAGGGGTGTATCACCTGCCCCATGTTCCAAGATTTACTTGCTTGACTCCCGTTACCATCTAAATGTCATACACTCTCAAATTCACAGACCTCTTCTTTGAATCCAGAACTATAGGCAACGTTCTGCCCCACAACATGGATATGTCAAAGGTGCTGCAATCTACAAAGGAACAAAATCGAACTTATGGTCCAGGCAACCAATTTTAATCTAACTGTAGCTTCCTTCCTCATTTGAATAAATGAATAGAAAGACACTGATGGTGGTAATGAGATAACAACCAAGTCGTTGGCTGAAAGTTATACTTCCTCAAGTGTTTAAGTTTCAGGAATCAAATTTGTCTGTTCGTGATATTATAAAGATAGGTGGCGTTTTCTCTAGTAGGCAAGAGAACTGAAATTTACCTCATTTATTTAGACAACAAATAGCCAAATGATATATGAACAGTCTTTGGGAAAGATTTGTTTTAAAGTTGTAGGGGAAATTTGGGTTTAGTCTGTGAACACATTTTCCACATCGATTGTTTTGATTAGATTCTGCGATTAGACAACAAAGAATAATTTCATTCCATATTGTAGCAAAATTCAACTATCAAACTTGCTTTAAAGACTAGCAGGGTAATATGATGCAGTGGAAGGGATTAAAAACCACCTGGGCAAATTCATGCAAAGATTTGAATACCCAAAAGATGCTTAACTCTCTGAAAAGGATTCATCACAGAAACACAATACATTACATTGGCGATACCTGTCAATTATTTAAAAAATAAAAATAAAAATAATACAAGGCGATGGTAAAAAGAGGAATCTACAAGCAACTGATTGTTTTCATTAGCATTTTTGAAGCACATGGAATTTTATGAAGAACGGTGACTCTAAGTGAGTTAAAATTTTCCAAGCAGTCACGAAGAGCATGTTTTGGATGAAGGCAAGTGGCTGAG
>NC_041234.1:38765888-38777591 GCF_002837175.3 Physeter macrocephalus | reverse complement strand
CCCCTAGTCATATGTGACTATTTAAATTGATTAAAATTAAGTAAAATTGAAAATTCAGTCTCTCAGTCTCACATTTGAAGTGCTCAGTGGCTGCGTGTAAACAGTAGCTACTGTACTGTGTGCAGCACAGATATGGAACATTTCAATCAGTGCAGAGAGTCCTCTTAAATAGTGCTGTTCTATCATCAGTTGCCCCAAGTAAATTTTACATTTCTTTCTACTTCTGAATACATAGGTTGCCTGGATAACCTCAAAGTGGGTGGATGATGTTTGTGGGGGTGGGGAGGAGTTAGAAATATGGAAATACAAAGTGGTCACATTTGGATTTGCAGGGTCTCATCAGGATCTCATTTGTCTCACCGTGCTTGTTGAGATGTTATGGAGGCTGGGGCCTGGGCTTGAGGAAGGTTGGTAGCCACCCATAGGGATGGTTTGTTCTGAAACCCTGTCCTCTGGAATTAGAGGAATTTGGGTCTTATCTTCTGTGGCGATAGAGCATGTGACCTGGTAGACTATCATCTCAAACTCATTGTCCAAAACTCAACCTTTTCCTTCTTTCTCTCATTCCACTATCATGGAAATCTATTTTCAATATATTTTATGTTTGATTTCTTTTTTTACTGTTCATCTTATTAATATCTCCACCAGTATGCCAGCCCTCTTTTCAGTCTCAAGCCCTTGTAATTGCCGGTTGAAAGGATACAATCTAAATGTCTTTGTGAACTTAATGTTATGTTAGAAATATAAGCATGTGGGGTTATTGTAGTAAACACATCTGATTCTTCGTTTTGCTCTGTCATCAAGTTTAATGTGACACAATATGTCATTGACTCCCAGCTGAGGACCACCAGGAACACATTTGTAGTTGAACATGCTGGGATTTACTTTTCCTTGCAGTGAGGGAGAACACACACAGTGAGGAAGTTTGGGCCATATAAGTAAGAGGGTGATAGAAAAGGGATATTAAAACTTTTGGCCTTGTTTTAGGTGATTTGGGTGAGGTTTTAAGGAAGCAGAGTTTTGATCTGCATTGGATACTATCAGGAAGACGGTATTCCTACGACTGAGTGTCTTCATAAACCTCTTGGATAGAGAGAATAGATTAGAGTGAGGTTAAAGCTGCAATTGGTGAAAACAAAGAAACAAAGCAAAAAAAAAAACAAAAACAAAATCCCGCAGCTAGCTGTCACTCCTATTAGCTAGGAGAGGGATATATGGTGTTTTGTACAGTGATCTTCCTTTTGTGTGTACTTAGAAAAAACTTATGAAGCGGCGTTTCTTGTGTCTCACTTTATCATGATCTCAGTGTGAAGAGATCTCATGATCTCATCTGAAGTTGGCATTCTATGAGATTTTTTAATGTCTAATGGGAGAATCACTTGCCCTAGCCTGGATGTCAAGAGATATTTTTAGTACCCCCTTTTGGCCACAAGACATTAATCCATGTTATCTAGATTGCCACCATTGCTCTGATTTTGCTGATGAGGAATTTATTTAGAAAATGTAGTCTTTATTTTGACATGGGCTGATCTCCCCTGCTCCTTTTGTTGTAGAATGCTTCATTGAATGCTCTGATGTGACATTGGCTGTGCAATAGCATTTAAGACTCTGGACAGGATGCACTGGCCAACTGCAAACAAGCAATCATACAGAACACAAAGATTATTAGTCCTTGAATCAAGTCTTGAAGTCAAGGGCCTATATTATAAAAACCAGGCAATGAATTTAGCTGTGTTCACTTCTGATAGCCCCATGACTTTTGTCAGAATCAAAGACAAGTTTGGGGCCATCCTTGCTAGTTATTATTTTCCCTAATTTGAGGATAGCAGGTCACAAAGCATATATGAATAGGGAGCCAGTTACTCTTCCTGGGAGATATATAAAAAGAAATTGGTTTGACTATTACTGGATAATCCTCCCCACGGAGCCACCCCAGGGGAACAAGATCTGCTGGAATGTTCAGTTTTACGTATCTGAAAGTCTCTAACAATTATCCTGAACACACAAGATAAGTTAGCATATGCCATATGGGTGTTATATAAGATGTTATGTAAGAAATAGTACCCCAGTGTGGCACAGACTATATCCGGAGTATAAGTATCATTTATCACAGCAAGAGAAAGACAGTTTTGTGTTCCTCAAGGCAAACAAACTGTATTTAGCAGAGTTAACCAGTTGCACAAAGCAGGCTGAATATCATGCAAAAACGGAATACCATGATTCAGATACAGACAGATATAGAAACACCAGAGACATACAGAGACAGAGACAGAAAGATAGAGACCCAGACAGACACAGGCAGAGCGGCACAGATTGTCAGAGACAGAGGGAAACAGAAAGATAGGGACAGTAAGACAGAGAAAGAGAGTGACAGAGATCGACAGACTGAGACACAGACAGAGGTAGACAAAGAGAGAGGTAGATAGAGATAGACAGGGATGCAGACAGAGACAATAGAGACGGAGATAGGGAATGACAGAGAGACAGAGACAGACATACAGAGAGGGAAAGACAGAGACAGGGATAAATCCTCATCATTGTCAAGGACTGCACTGTATCTCATATGGGTACATCTCCTTTGGTGTGGTGTTTAGTTTGCTGTTATTTAGTGTAGTTGTCTCTTGTAGCATTACCATGACTGTACATCTGGTTGTGCCTCCACAACTCCCCATGCCTTGACTAAGAGGCTACAAAACAAAGTGAGTGTCAAGGTGGGAGAAGCTTTCCTCCTCATCCTTAGCAGTCAAAAAGAAAAGAAAAAAAATTGGAGTTGAAAAGTAGGGAATGATATTGGATAAATTGCCCAAACTGGCAAATAGCAACAGTCACGGATTGTGAGAGTTTAAATATTTATTAAATGAGTGTATTTCAGCTGTCACTGTGTGTACATTATTGAACATCTTTCTATTGTAAACAGCAAAAAGCAATTTAAGAATTTAAAGCTAGTTGGGGAGGAAAACAAAAGCAGATCTCTCAGTCAAGGTTCATTTCTAGATAAGTAGTCTGTGAATTTCCCAAGTGAGGATACCTCTCTTTAGATGAAATGGCATCCTGGCATTCAGATCAAGAAAAAGTAATTGGAAATTGCTTAGAGAGTTTATATAATGGAAGTGAAATTGTTACAGAAAAAATAAATAATAATTTTTACCTTTCTACTGAATCAATGACTTACTCTTTCCCCGAGTTTAATTATTTTTTAAAAAAAATATGATGAAGTCTATTGTTTGTAATTGGTTAGATATACAGAGTAAAAGGCAACAGTGGGAAGGGGGGCAGTATGAGAAATTAAGGGCAAGCATCAAAAGATGCAACAGCAGCTTCCTGATTGAAGTATTTCTTATAACTCACTCTTATGTAAATATTATTCTAATACTAGTATGTGGGTTTGGGATAATGAAGCCTTTTAAACCTCCTTAAAGGGTAAAAGTGAATAAATGGATGAATGAATGAAGAAAGAAAAACAATCAAAGTCAAAAGTAATTTGTTCACTGGATGACAATTGAAAAATCTCATTGGGAAGAGAAAGATAAACAAACGGTAAGGAAAATTCTTGTTTCAACTAAGTAAAACATTAAATTTGCTGATTATTCTTTTTAATTTATTTGTTCATCTTGTATGAACTTTTCACACTCTTGCAAAGCATGTATTCATTATTTGTATGGACTCTTAAATAGAGCTTTCCATTCTTTGACCTTCTTTAAGCACAAAAATCACTCAATGAAATGCAAACAAGTAGGGCATGTGAAAGGGAATGGGATGGTGCCAGGTTGCAAGTTAGCAGTAATCAGAAACCAACATACTCAAATCATGACTAGTGTGTTTCTCCTTTTGTGACAAAAACACTTTCTACCTTATCGTTTTGATTACTAGCTTGGACTTCTTGTCTTTTGATCCAATTTCCAGGTGCCAAGTAATTCCTATTATAATTCAAAGGCATTCCGTTCCAGAGGTTACCAGTCCTGTTCTTCAGTGGGAAAGAATTTTTCCAAATACAATTTGAACATCAAAGTTTTCTGAAGAGCAAAGGCCATCAACTTACTTAAAGAGTTCTTACTCTGGTGCATAAATAATTCATGACTGTATGCCACAGAAAAACTAGATTTAGTATAGGAATAATCTCATAGAATTAATCTGCTTCCTTCCACTCCACCACCAATATAGGGTGTTATAAGATTTGAAATGTTTTTCTGGGGTTAAAATGCTAGGAAAGTTTAAGTCTAACTAATATCATGATATTCTTAGGTTCATAAAAAGGAACGAAATTGGGTCATCTCTAGTGAGGTTGATGGACCTACAGTCTGTCATATAGAGTGAAGTAAGACAGAAAGAGAAAAACAAATACCGTATGCTAACACATATATATGGAATCTAAAAGAAAAATATCGTTTTGATGAACCTGGGGCAGGAGAGGAATAAAGACACAGACACAGAGAATGGACTTGAGGACACAGGTAGGGGGAAGAGTAAGCTGGGAGGAATTGAGAGAGTAGCATTGACATATATACACTACCAAATGTAAAGCAGATAGCTAGTGGGAAGCAGCTGCATAGCAGAGAGAGATCAGCTTGGTGCTTTATGTCCACATAGAGGGGTGGGATAGGGAGTGTGCGAGGGAGATACAAGAGGGAGGGTATATGGGGATATATGTATACATATATCTGATTCACCTTGTTTTACAGCAGAAGCTAACATACCATTGTAAAGCAATTATACTCCAATAAAGGTGTTAAGAAAATTTAAAACAAAATAAAATAATTACCTTTGTGTAAAGTTTCAGAGGGGTTGAAAGTCAAATATGTAATGGAAAAATATGTACCGTGCAAACAGTACACATAAGAAAACTGAGCCAGCAAATTCATACTGTAAAAAATTGACTTCATCACAAGGAGTATAACCAGAGAAAAGAAAAACACTTACAACAACAAATTAGCCAGTTCATTTGGGAATATATAACAATTAAAGAATTATAAATGTATATTCTCCTAATATCAAGGTTTCCAAAACATGAAGCAAAAACTGACAGAACTACAGTGAAAACAGACAAATCCATAATCATAGCTGGAGATTTTAACACCTATCTCTCAGTAAGTGATAGAACAACCAGAGAAGATAGTAAGGGTATAAAAGATCTGACAGAATTATCAACCACCTTGAACCCGTTGACATTTAAAGAACACCACACAGTATATGTATAGCCGATTCACTTTGTTATAAAGCAGAAACTAACACACCATTGTATAAAGATGTTAAACAATAGAGAATAAAATAAAATAAAATTACTTGTAAGATGTTTAACAATAGAGAATAAAATAAAATAAAATTACTTGTACTTGGAAAAAAATAATAATGATAAAAATAAAGAACACCACACATAAGAATGGCAGAAACACATTCTTTCCAAGTGTACCTGGAAGCCTAACAGGCCAACCATATGCTTGAAAATAAAAAAAAAAGTTTTGATAAATTTAAAAGGATTGACATCTTACAGAGTCCACTTTCTGATCACAAAATTATTAAATTAGGAGTCAGTAAGTCTAAGATATTTAGAAATTTAACTACTCAGTTCTAAGTAAACCATGGATAAAAGATGAAATCACAAGGACGATTAGAAGGTACATTGACTTATGCTCATAATGGTACATCACATTTTGTGGGATGTAGCAGAGGACGTTCTTGGAGGGAAATTTATGGTTTTAAATATTTAGATAAGAAAAGAAAAAAGGTTTACAATCAATCTAAGGTTCTACTTTAAGAATCTAGAAGAAGATGAGCAAATAAACCCAATGTAAATAGATGGTAGGTAATTATAAAGGTAAGAACATATATAAATGAAAGAGTAAATAGACAATAGCTTAAATTAACAAGGCACAAATTTGGTTTTCTGAGAAAAATTAAAAATATTGATAAATCCCTAGCAAGACTGACTAAGAAAATTGCCAGTATCTACAATAAATGATCTTATGGATGTTACATGAATTATGACAGAATATTATGAACAAATTTATGACAATAAATCCAATAACTTAAATGAAATAGAAAAATTTCTTGGGACACGAAACTAACCCAAACTGGCATAAGATGAAATAAAAATGAGTAGTTCTATATCTTTTCAAGACACTGAGTTTGATATCATAATCTTTTCCTCAAATAGAACTCCAGAAACAAATAATTAGCTGGCGAATTCTATCAAACGTTTATTAAATAAACAATACCAACCCTACCAAACCTTCTCAAAATACAGATGAAGAGGCAACTCCCATCTTGTTTTTATGAGGTCAGGAGAATCCTGAAACCAAAACCTGACAGAGACGTACCCACCCCACCCTGCAAAAAAATCAGTAACCAATAACCCTCATTAACATAGATATAAGTTTTTCACAAAATATTTGTAATCCAAATCCAACAATATATGAAAAGGACAGTGCATTTTGACCAAATGAGGATTATTTCAGAAATGTAAATTTTAGCATTCAATTATCAATCAATGTAACACGTCATATCAACAGAATAAAGGAGAAAAGGAATCATGTCAATAGGTGCAGAAAGAACATCGTACACAATTCAACATCCATATATATAAGAACTCTCAGCAAACCAGAAGTACAGGGAAACCCCCTAAACCTGATAAAGGCATCTATAAAATTCCTAATGTTAACATCATACTTAATGATGACATAGATGTTGCTTTCCCCCCCAACACTGGGAACACACAAAGATGTGCAAGCTCTTTTTTTTCTAAAATAAAAAAAAAGAACTGTAAATAAGTATTTAACTCTAGTTTACTGGTTTGCTTTTCATTGTGGCACGGGTTAGCAGTTCCAAAACCATTTTTTGTATTGAAGACTTGAAGAAAAGAATAAATACATTGAGAATAATGGGAAGAAGGAGCTACAAATACAGAAAGTGAGAAGCATGCATTACATACGGCCTGTAGTTTTTTTTTTTAACATTTTTATTGGAGTATAACTGTTTTACAATAGTGTGTTAGTTTCTCCTTTACAACAAAGTGAATCAGTTATACATATACATATGTTCCCATATCTCTTCCCTCTTGCGCCCCCCTCCCTCCCACCCTCCCTATCCCACCCCTCTCATGGTCACAAAGCACAGAGGTGATCTCCCTGTGCTATGCAGCAGCTTCCCACTAGCTATCTAATTTACATTTGGTAGTGCATATATGGGGTCAGGTTTTTAAATTTAGATATAAGAAAGTTCAATATTCTATAAATAAGAATATCTTAAGTACTCATGAACATAACAAGAAGTATAATGTAGTGTCCAATTAATTGATTAGTAGTAAGGTCCTCTGTTCCCTTAAGAAACTATAATATAGTTAATTAAAGGAGATAACCAGAAAATACAAGTTAATGGTTCCTGAAATACATTGTCAATGGTTTCTGCCTACTGGCTTTAAGAACAACTGTTTATATCTAATATTCAACAAAATATTTTGCATCAAAATAATTATCTTACTTGTAACAAAAGCAGCTGGAGAAGATGATCATAGCAATTATGCAGACAGCCATAGAAATGAGCAAAGCCAGCCATCGAATGCTGCCATCGAAAAATGGACCTGATAATGGAAGTAAACAATGAAAAAGACATATTACCTTTCGATCACATCTTAAAAGGAAAAAATAACTTGTAGTGTTGAACTCTAGAAAGCTTGCTTATTGTTAAAACCAGAGAAAATATTTCACTGAGAATCATGATTGCACTTTTCTCTGCTAACCTACCTATAACAACAGGGGGCAGTGTAGGTTGTAAATACTGGTTACATAAGTTGGTCCGACAACATTCTATTGTCCGGCGTAGCTGGGCTTTTGGTGAATCCTAAAGGAAGAAAATTAGAAATAATCTGATACACGAAACTGATAATTAATTTTTAAAATATTCATAAAATACAGTTTCTAATTCAGTGAGTGAAAAGGACCTGCTAAGTTTGTGTGAAAGTGATTATTGAAAAATTTAAATCTATCGTGAAATAGTGTTGTAAAGACTCTAAAATGTTTTTTCTTAAGAAGAATGTATGTATGTGCATGGTGTGTTAGAACACTAGACTATAACTTAATTACAGATAAACAAAAGTTTATATATATTTTTCACCCAAAATTTGGCATATCTTAAGATATGACTATTCATTTGTTTTTAGTAAAAAAGTATTTAAAATCATGAGATCTTTTCCTAAAAAACATGGGTAATACATTTTATTACAGTGATAGACTAGCAGGGTAAATATGATCTCATAGTAGTATTGAGACTTAGTTGGATGAGACTTAAGATCTGACTAAAAAGTGGAGCGTGTCCTAGGCCAAAGAAATGACAGGTTAGAAAAGGTAGTCAAGTAGGCAGAAGATACAGTTGATTCTGCCTATAACAACTATGTTGAAACTAATGAACCTGGTATGGAAGCAAGTTGAAGTGTATGTGGTGAGGATAAGGGCAAAATATAGAAACAATATTTCTGAGAGTTTTTGGGAGACCACCAACCAGATATGTGTCCCTAATAGATCAGAAAATGAGCACAGGGAAAGACTGTAGTCATGGGAACAGATACCAAAAATTATATGTGAAGTTTTATTTGATTAAAAGTACAGTATTTGAGAAGTTCTTAACTTGAATGCTGACATTTCAGCACTACCTGGAAGATCTCAGATTTTTCATCATTAGGGTATAAGAATGCCAGAGATTTCTGTGCATTAATTTTGTATCCTGCTACTTTATCAAATTCATTGATTAGCTCTAGTAGTTTTCTGGTAGCCTCCTTAGGATTCTCTATGTATAGTATCATGTCATCTGCAAACAGTGACAGCTTTACTTCTTCTTTTCCTATTTGGATTCCTTTTATTTATTTTTCTTCTCTGATTGCTGTGGCTAGAACTTCCAAAACTATGTTGAATAAGAGTGGTGAGAGTGGGCAACCTTGTCATGTTCCTGATCTTAGTGGAAATGGTTTCAGTTTTTCACCATTGAGAACAATGCTGGCTGTGGGTTTGTCATATATCGGCCTGTAGTTTTTGACTGGAAGTGCATGTATCAGTTTTAAAACTTGGTTTCTAACACTGATAAAAATCAATGTCCTTGTCTATATTTTAACAGAGATAGAAATAGACAGAGATATACAAATACACATGTGTTTTCCACTAAAAGGAACTAAGACCCCTTGGAGAATTGACAGATTGCAGGGCTGGGACAGGAAAAGTACAGGGGGAGCCTGGAATATCGGATTGAATCAGCTAGGGAAGCAAGTGTTCAGGGAGTGACTGGGTCATGCCAAATTACACAGGAGTTATGATGAAGGGGCTCAGGCTAGACAAACCTGGAACAATTTGAATGTCAAAATAACTATTCATAGATTATAGTTATAGTTAGTGTTTATAACTAAACAGTATATTATATCCCATTGAATAATAAAAGTACGTATGAGGCCATATTGAGATAAATAAACCAGTGAACAGATAAATAAATGGGGAGGAAAAGAAAGGTCTTTCTCACCACAATATGCCAAGAAAAGGGGTAGGTGAGAAAGAGGGAGAGAGAGAAAGATAAAGGAAGGAAGGAGGGAAAGAAGGAAGGATGGAAAGAATAAAGAAGGAAAGAAAATAAAATTAAGAAATCAATTGATACTAAAATTAGTAGGTGAGAGTTTGATGAAGAACAAGATATTTGCAGTTTTTGTATTTATGAATTACAAAGGAAAAAAAAAACCTTTATATTGGACAAACCTGGTGGAATCACATTACCCTAGTTATCAAAATGAACATCATGAATATTGGGACAAACCAGCATCATGGACCTTTTGACCTAATGCTGAGAAAGACACATCACCTCACTGATACTCCCACCAAAAATGCATAACCCGATTTTTTTTCAACATATCTAAATAAGCTAAATAGAAAGGTGGAAAACAACCCTAGCTTATTAAAAACAAAACAAAACACCAACAACAAAAACCCCATACCTGTGTTTTTCCTGAAAATATGTAAGATAGCTAAAGTAAAAGTTAACACTTTGAAATAATTTTAAACCAGAAATAAGTCTGTACTAAAATAAATTAAACTGTCTCCTAGGGTGAAAGATTACTACAGGAACAACAGCAAGTAATAAAAATGAAAATTTCTTGAAAATATATTTTCACTCTTTATTTTATTAGATCATCTATAATTAAGACTATCCTGGATATTTTGACACCCCAAATAGGGATAATCTTCAGATTTCACTAGTGTATAGTTATGCAGATGTTTGTAGGAGAATAAGGACACACTGGTTTTCTGAATTAGCAATCAGGCTATTGACCCCCCCGAAGAAATCCTTCCAAGTGAGTAGACACACTTACAAAGGTCTCAATTTCCTTTTGAAAGAAAATGATAATAAATAGTGAAAACTGATGAGAAAAGGAACAGTAAGAATACCAGTAATACCTGCTTATGAATTTACTATTGACCAACACTTTCACATTTTTTTTTGACCTCACAACCAACACTTGAGGTGGGTAGGCTTCAGTTATTCATTCCAATGCGGTTTTTATTTCCCACAAATGCCAAGGATGCCAAGAAAAGTTTGTTCTTGGATTTGGTTTCCATGTATTCAGAAAATAAATAAAAGTCAAACAAGTCATTTTACTGACTAGCTTTAGTTCAGAAATAGCATTACACATTTCTCAAAATCCATTCTTTACAGAGGAGACAAGAAATGTCTGAAATCCACTTTGGATTCTTTTGGAATTCTTTCTGACTAAGCAGCATTTTTAGTTAAGAGAAGTGTTTCTTTGTTTTGCTCACATCCTTTGAGGAGCAAATGGGTATTGACTGTCCAGATGTAGGTGTTTTGAAAACCAGGCTGGGCTCTTGCCATTGCAACCAGACTTGCAGAACTCAGAGCTTTAGTCTCCTGTGTCTTCCTGCAAGGGTTAAATATGAGGAGTGGTGGAATTGTTTCTCCTCACCTCTAGGAAGCTTCTAATTTTCCCATTATTTTACTGGTTACTGTTCTGTTGCATATTTTTACAAGTAATCAACAAAATAGTTTTGGAGCCTTTGTACTTCATAAATTTTACTTCTTTAAAACTGAGTGCTTGCTTCTCAATTAATAAGTGTCTGTATTTGGGGGTGTTGGTTTAGCCTTGGGCTGGAGGCACATTCCAGCTGTATCCAGCACCTGCAGCTGCAAGCAGTATGGACATGCTTCTTCGAAATTCTGTGAGGACCTGCAGGCCCAGAAGCAGCAGCAGGTGTGACCCAGGCAGGTATCTTGCAGTTTCAGCTGAAACCGGATAAGAGCCCCATTGTGGATTTAATGGTGAAGAAATGCCAGCCAAACCCAAATGGAGTGACACTGCACAAAATAGGTGGCCTAAACTCTTCTAAAATGTGAAGAGCAAGAAACTAAAAGAAAGGAGGTAGAACTGTTCCGTATTGAAGGAGTAAGTGCTAGGTATGAACCTGGGCTTGATCTTGAACTAGGAAAGATTAACTATAAAGGACATTATTCGGACAATTGATGAAATTGGATTATGGACTGCATATATGTGTGTGTATGTGTATGCCTATAATTATATGAGCCTGGAGAAGGATAAATACTAAGTTGTTAACATTGGTTATTTGGGAAAAAGTGGGGGTTGAGGATGAAGGGGGAAAATACCACACTTTACGTATTTTTCTTTTAACTTTATTGGAGTAGAGTTGCTTTACAATGTTGTGTTAG